>NC_082385.1:4938265-5013265 GCF_031168955.1 Gadus macrocephalus | reverse complement strand
AACGCCAACCACATGCCTCTTCTGCACGCAATGGAACAGGCCTGCGGAGACATTCAGGTAAGTTCAATCCATGGATGGATTCGGCACACAAGGCGAGGATCCATAAGCCAACCCACACACAATTGCTGTGTTTTCTGTTTGCAGTACAGTAGTGTATTTTTGGTCGATTTTTGCTTAAACTGAATTTACTACACTGTAAAGTATTGTACTGCAATGTACAGCATTAAGTATTTGATTTCTTGATTGTTGTGAAAACGTGCCTTCTGTGGAACTGAAAAAAAACAGTGAATATAAAAGACTGCAGTGTTTAATGTAAAGTAGACTAGTACATTGCTGCTGATCCGAAAGTCTAGTGTGTATCCTTTTGTCATCAGTGACATTTTGACAAAGGATTGTTAGGTTTCGATAGCAGAGTTTCAATTTGACGCAGATGTGAATGGTATATTTCTAAGTGTTGTGTCTTATTTGCTTGTGTGTTGAGTTTCAAAGTTTGGCAAAACGGGTTCAAGCAACGGGCAAAAACTGTAGTATAACTTGTAGTGGCAAAGTTCTACCAGAAGAAGGAGACAACAGCATGTATTTCATATAAAATTGTATTGTATCAAAACTTTTAAATACAGAACCGATAAAAATAATAATTTATTCATTGACAATTAAATAAAATAAATAAAAAAATATTGAATACTGTTTTTTAAAACCTAATAAAATAAATAGCTTGAATGATTCATCATCAGGGACTCTGGAGTTCCCCTCATCAGGAACAATGATGAAGAGTTTCCCTCAACTCATCGACCCATCGGAGGACGAAGGGGAACTCTCTCACCGCCTTGAACACACCTTCCTCCCTCCTCTTCCTCAGGACCTGCAGAAATACAGGTAGACATACAGACAGACAAACAGGTGATCAGACAGCCAGTCAGACACACAGGTCGCTAGTCAGACAGACAGGTCGCTAGGCTGGGAGACAGACAGGTATTTACCCTCTTGATTTTCTTCTCAAACTGAAGGACTTCTTTGGAGCGTTTCGGACGCTGAGCCTGGATTCAGGTAACAGGAAAGCCAATCAGACGCAAGCAGAGGGTACACTAGAATTTGAATGCTGCGTGCGGTCATGTGCGCGTGCGGCCGTGTGCGTGTGCGTGTGTGCGTGTGCGTGTGTGTGTGTGCGTGTGTGTGTGTGTGTGCGTGTGTGTGTGTGTGTGTGTGTGCGAGTGTGTGTGTGTGTGCGTGCATGCATGCGGGCTTACACAGTCGTGTAGGGTTTTGTCGAGGCGATGCAGGAGTGCATGGAAGTGGTCCGGGAGGAGCTTCTTGATGACATCACTACGAAAGACTCTCTTCTGGTAAACCCTGATCACATGACCAACCTCAGACCAGCCCAGACGCTGGGGGAGGAGGGGGGAGGAAATGCTTAATATAGGCCTACCTCCTTGGCTAAAGAGGTACATCAAAATACATGAACAGACAGTCTGGTACACAGACCTGAGGGCAGACAGATAGACAGACAGGTAGACAGACCTTAGGAGAGACAGACAGGTAGGCAAACCTGAGGGCAGACAGAGATGTAGCTTAGAGGAGAGACAGACAGGTACTAGACACACCTTATAGCAGACAGACAGGTAGACAGATCTTAAGAGAGACTGACAGGTAGACGGACTTTAAGAGTGACAGACAGGTAGACGGACCTTAAGAGAGACAGACAGGTAGACAGACCCTATGAAAGACAGACAGGTGCCTTAGGGCAGATAGACTGGTAGTCACACCTGAGGGCAGACAGACGTGTTGGTGCAGTAGAAAGGGAGCAGTCTTAAGCGCCCGGAGTCTTCATTCTGCAAACAAGAAGACAGAACACTTATTTATGGTCATATTTATCATTTGGAAATTATATTTCCATTATTATTGCTGTCCTATCAGCCACTACAGCTTCGGAGTTACCATCAACCACCGTTTTCCCAATAAGCCCCTTTTTACATCTGGCCAGCAGAGGGCGCTGACGCACTGAGAGAGACGGCCAGCAGAGGGTGGGAGAGTCAGAGCCCGACTACGGGGAACCTTGGAACGTTCTATTGAGCCCCATTGTATCGAACTTGGTTGCAGTTCTATTAGAATTCCACTGGGGCCGGGGGTGATCGCGGGCGAGTGCAGATTGAACGGGGTCTATGTAGTTAGACGGCTAAATGTACCTACTTGTCCTTGAAATATCGATAAATATCGCAACCCCAAAAGAAAAAAAAAATTGTCCTATGAGATCTCATTTAGAAGTTCTGCGTGTTTCAACGCAAAACTTCCGATCAGAAAGCTAATATTGACACGTCCTACCACGCTCCAGTTGGAAATTCAGTAGGCCTACATGGGAATTGTGCTACACTCGAGGGAAACCTGTCAGTCCATGGAAAGCAGGCAGACGGACAGCCCTCAGAATCCACGTCGACGGCACTCAGGGTATGGCAAGTGGATAGTGCCAAACCTAAGGATTCCCTGGAAGAGGCGAAGGAGCAGCCTACCCTACGTCGCCGTGGGAACGTGTGAAATTTTGAATGGGATTGATTGGGACTGCAGACGAGAGACCAGCAGCGACGTCACGGCGACGGCATGGAAGATCCGTCCACCGGCGGCGGTGTCACGGCGACGTACATAAGGAAATTCAGACAAAATGTACGTCTACTCTCGACGTGTGGATAAGTTCGTCGCCAAGACGCCTGCTACCCTACGTCGCCGTGAGAACGCCTGAACTAGAGAGAAGGCTATTTAAATATATTAAAGATTTGCGTGAGAATCTGTATTTCTCCAGCAAAAAGTCATCCGGATATAGCCGTGGTCTTATAAATCTCTCCCGGTGGATTGCACGAATACTTGGCGCTCCGGTATCAACAGGGCTCTCATCAAAAGGGCATGCCATTGTGAACACATGGAATCTGCGGTGAACGCAGCTTTAAATCCCCAAAACCGGGTTATGTTCCAAACTTAACCTGCACAAAACCTGGTCCGACCAGGTTTGATTCAGAGCATATGTTGCTATAGTAACTAATATACCGTGTTCATTTTGGAACGGAAACCCTAGGGTTACCGCAAACCCTGGGTTAATTTGCCCGGTTATGTGATAAAACCGGCTTTGTGGAATACCCCTTTGCCCTATGAAGTGACATCATGCCCATACAATCATCAAAACATTTTTGAGATGTTTTAAAACAGTTTTGGTCTTTTTGACACATAGAAACTTAACGTTTTTTATAAAATGTCATCAACTTATTAATCAACAAGTCATTGGATATATTAATACCAGAAAATAATGAAGAAAAAAAATTATATATAGGCCTATATATAGACTGGGAATCGAACCCAAGTCCCAACGGCGGCGGCGTGCATATCCTCTCCACACAGCGGCGGCGTAGCTTCTCCACACGTTCATTTCACACGTTGTTATCCTTCTCCAGGGAATCCTGGCACTATCCACTCGCCATACTCAGGGGCGTGAAAAAACCCAACCCGCACACTGCACATACGCGCGCATAGAGACGTACTCGGCTATAGCACCATACAGCCATTTGGCTCACACAGCTAGCTATCATGAACGTATAACATCGTAATTACATGAGGTTTGCCAATTTCATGACAGTGACACATCACGCTTCTAGTCAACCTATCCTTGTTCAACATATAGTCTATCTTGAACAAATGAGCTAGGTGTCCACGTCTCAACAGTGTGTGATGGCTTAACAACGTTAAACTCACCAGGATAAATTCAAAATAAATCCATCTTTTTGGAAATCTTACCGATGTCAATCAAAACCTTTTTATTACTCTATTGGTTCTGTGTAACTAAATATTCACGTTGGCCAATTCCGACTTAAGTGATTCTCACTGTTGGAGACAGGGTTGAAATCAATATGACAAGAACGCACGGATCGAAAGAGCGCTTGCTTTAGTTCCACTTCGGGAAACTATAGTTCCACGCTAGAGGTCAGCAATACCCGCCGTCGCGCAATGACGTCGGTTAGGAAAAGTGGAGTCGAATTCATTTTAAACGGTGCTGTCTTTTCCTATGTTCAAAAGGAGGCACCTTCTGATCTCATTGACACGATGACGTTTTCCACAAATGTTAAGGAAAGGAGGCATAAAGGGTAGGAGATTTGACAATCCGTAGAGGTCCCAGTTGTCTTCCTATTTTCTCTGGTAACGCGCAATGAGAGAGACGGTCTGCAGAGGGCGATAACGCGCACCGATAGAGACGGCCAGCAGTTGTTGGAAACGCGCACTGAGAAAGACGGCCAGCAGAGGGCGGTAACGCATCGAGATTGCCTGCAGTTGGTGGTAACGCGCACCGAGAGAGACGGCCGCCAGATTGGGGCGGATTTTAGGTATCTCTTCAATTCAGAAAAACAAAAGCAGAATATTTTTTCTCAATGCAATACGCTTCCATACCGGTCTCACATGACCCTGTGCAGGGAATCTGCCGGAACATTGACAGGAGAGACGCATTTGTGCTTTAGACTGCAGATAGCCTATGAAGGCCTATATGGCTGAGCCTAAACCAAGCATAAACTTGGCTTAACGCATGTTACCATAACTACTGCGTGCCCATTGAGACTTCTGCTTTGTAAGCCATGTATTGCTACGCATTTGTCGTCTAATAATTGGACGATAAAATGTTCTTTACAGAGGTGCATATAATGTGACTAGCGTCATCCTAATATCATTGACTTGAATGCAAATCATTTAACTGTATGCAGGGGCGGATCTAGAAAAATATTCATGGGGTGGCAAGAGGGGGACAGGAGATTTTGAGGGGTGGCACCCTCTGGCAGAAGTATATACAGTATGCCGATTTAATTAAAGCCATATCAATCAATATTTACTTGGAAAGCCCCCACATTTAGATATTTTGACTCAATAACATTATATTTAATTTATTGTGGGATGAGTAAAGCCTTACATTTAAACATAAAAGGTTTCAGACAAAATGTAATAAATTATTACTGAATAATTACAAAATCAACCTGCCTTACAACAAACACCTGCACTATTACACCAGCAGGGGCATGGGGCTAAAAATATATGCAAAGAGAGCTGCAATATGTACTTTGTCTTTAGTTAACAATAAGTTGGCATTGGTCCATGAGATATTCCTGTCAGATGTCAATCATCAGTCCAACTTGAGTGCAAATATCACTTTATTCACCGATTCCAATAATTTACATACAATGCCACCCTCAAAGTGCGGTGACATAGAATAACTCCCAAAGTAGAGTGTATTACCTGCATGCTTGGAAGAGCCAAATGGGGATTCAGGGGAAGTGCTATCAAAGATTTCCCTCTCTTTATTTTTTTATATCTTTAATTTCTAAGTATTTAAGACCTTTTGGGTTTACCTTATTATTTTTTTTGCTCTTGATGTGAAGCTTGTTTTATTATTAATTATTGGTGACTTATATTGGTTTATAAAAGTTCAGACAGGTGTGCAACCAAGTAGATTAGAGATGGCCATTTGTAAATAATTTACAGAAGATGACTTGCATTTTGTTGTTCAAGTACCTGTTACTTGGTTCAATGACAATAAAGTTTAATATAATCAAATCGAATGACTGTTGATACAAAAGGAGGCACATGAAGTCAACGGTCAGGAAAACCAGCTGAGTGTAGAAGGGTTTGTGTTTGTTAGCGCGTCTTTAGCGCGGATTGCAATTCTTATTGCAGCCTGCAGGGTTATGCGAGAAACATACGGAGGGACGCGGTCGTTGAGCTCCGCCGCCCCACATTGCATGACACGTTAAACTCAACTAGAATCGTCACCATCAATTTGATATCAACAGAACAAAAATAGTCGGAAAGCCTACAGAAACTATAGACAGTTAATGTGACAATCACATTATTAAAAATAAACTTGGAGCAATGATTTACTGAGGAACTATTTTTTTGGGAGAATGCTTTTGCAGGGAGTTCGCCGCCCCACCTGCCCATACGGCACGCGCCTGCTATGCAGCTATAAGGCATTCCAATCTTAACTTAAGTCTTTAACTATGATGTTTCTGTATTACTCAGCCCTGCTCTTTTCTAATTATTATAATTTCTTTATAGATAGACGGTTGATCAGTATTACCTCAAGAATGTAGTCTCTCTGCCGCGCCGCTTGCTTCGTTCGTTTGGAGGACTCTCGCGCCTTCCTTGTATTCAAAATCATTGCCGGCGGGAGTCTCGGGGAGGGGGGGGGGGGGGGGGGGGGGCAGGCGGGATGGGGCAATATTTCCTGGTTGCATTCACTTGCAGTCGGACTTTTGAAACTCGCTTTTGTAAATGTCTTGTAAAAAAAATAAATAAAATGAATTTTGCGCTGCCAACTGGGGTGGCAGCTGGGGTGGCAAGGCTTTTTTTAGGGTGGCAGTTGCCACCCCATGCCACCCCAGTAGATCCGCCCCTGACTGTATGAATACATGAGATGTGGAGTGTCGGAGTGTTGATCTCGGACATGGACGCTTGAAACAACTGCTCTGTGAATAATTTTACACCAAACTATGCAAGAAAACCGTTTAAACAACATCACCCAAATTCCCCTAGGTGGCGTATACCAACAGTTAGCTAGAGTTAACAGAGTAACGGAAAATGTTGAGATTTAGGAAATTCAGTTGTTCATTAACCGGTCCAAGTAACCTTTTGAAAATATCAAAGATGATCTTGAGAATCTGTCAAAGAAAAGTGACTTCAGAGAGACAGACGGACAGACAGGCGGGCTGTCCTGGTGAGTGGATAGGCTACGTATTGATTTATAGATCATGACATTGATGGCTATCAGAGATAATATAAATAGCAATACTAATACTGATAGATATATTTGAAATTCATATTGATAGATGACAGATGTCATAGATTATTATTTATCGATATATATTCCATTCTTTAAACTTTAATCTTAAACCACAAGGATAATATGCTTTATATTAATGTATATATTTATAGATAGGGCCTATAGATATGGATAGATAGATATTTATATTTGACTGATTATATAATAATGATAGATATGATATATATTATATTAATAGATACATACTGATATGATGTAGTAATATTGATGGATAATATAGGTCGCTTATTGATTACCGGCAGAGAGCTGATCAGGTCCTTCGTTTTCCTCCACACTTCTCTCACAAAATCAGCGGGAAGCTCCTGGCTGCACGTGGCCGCGCGGCAGGGCTCCTGAGCCGCGGCCGCGAGCACGAGCAGCGCCAGGCAGCAGCAGCTGATCATTGATCCTCGGCCGTTCATCCTGAGCTCTCTATCTCTCTCCGATCACGTCTCCCTCCCTTTATACCCGGGCTCTCCCCCTCCTTCTCTCTCTCTCTCTCTCTCTCTCTCTCTCTCTCTCTCTCTCTCTCTCTCTCTCTCTCTCTCTCTCTCTCTCTCTCTCTCTCTCTCTCTCTCTCTCTCTCTCTCTCTCTCTCTCTCTCTCTCTCTCTCTCTCTCTCTTTCAAAACTTCCAGCTTTTATGGAAAAAAGAATCGCGCCCTCCAAACTTCCCCAGACCAAGCTGTACCTGAGTGATGTCACCGCGCTGAACCAGGGCTCGCGCGCAAAGTGGCGGAGGTGGAGGAGGAGGAGGAGGAGGAGGAGGAGGAGGTGGAGGAGGGAGGGAGGAGGAGAACTGGAGAAGGAGGAGAAGGTTGTGGTGAAGGGGGAGGAAGAGGAGGAGGTGGAAGAGGAGGTGAAGGTGGTGGAGAGAGAGGAGGTAGAATAGGTTATGGGGTCGTGACTGCGAGAGAATCGCTGACTCTACATCTCAGATGAGCGAGATGACGTGAATTAACCCTATACTCAGGAGGTGCGCGCGTGTGTGTGTGTGTGTGTGTGTGTGTGTGTGTGTGTGTGTGTGTGTGTGTGTGTGTGTGTGTGTGTGTGTGTGTGTGTGTGTGTGTGTGTGTGTGTGTGTGTGCGTGCGTGCGTGCGTGTGTTTTGCTTTGTAAGTTCCCGGAAAGGTACAATAGTAACCAGGTCACCCATTCTCCTCCTCTCCCTCCTCCCCTCTCCTCTCTCCTCTCTCCTCCCGTCTTTCCTCTCCTCCTCTCCCCTCCTCTCCATTTAAATCTATTTTTATATTTTACTTATCGAATTTTATAAATTGTATAAATATTTTTCTAAATCTATTTTTAGCCTTGCTATATTTCACATTTGATAACTAATATTTGAAGATGATTATTTTTTTTAAATAATATTTTATAATAATATATTGAATATTTTGGCTCTATATTTAATATTGATAAAGTTGTGACTATAATATATTTGCTTAATATTTCATAATTGTAACTATTTAACATTTAGTATTTATATTTAGCGTCGCTAAATTTAGCACCAGGAAGTGTTTTTATTTTCCCAGGGAAAGTACAGCTGTTGATGTCATCACTGGTGATGTCATCAGCAGGTAAATCCTTACCTTGCCTTGAAAGCAAGCTCGAAGGTTCAGAAGGGTCTTTCGTAAACCTTCCCTTCTTCCGAAATTAGAGTGTTCAGGAAACGTTCGTAGGCTATCATAAAACCGGTAAAACAGTTCGTTTGTGAGGCTAGACTTCATAACCAGTATCTCGATGTCCGCAGGGACCTCTTTGCGCTTCTTTGCTGAATCAGATTAATCAGTTATTTGAACTGCTTGTGATGGTTGAACATGAGGGAGAATTTATCAGGTGATGTTTGTAATTGTAAACTATAATGTATTGCAAATGTTAGAACGGGTGTTAGGTTCGCCTCTTAGTGCTTGCTGCAAGTTTACTTTAGTCTATTAATGAAATGGGCAGCCATTGTTGTGACGTCAACTCGGACGCTCGGGTTGCTCAACCTCCGCAAGAAATGGAAATCTCCGATTTAACAGTGTTCAAGGCGATTTCCTCCGATCTTTTAAGGTCGCAACCTCAAAAATTCCCGGTAACTCCGACTTTTTTGAAGGCACCATTACTTCTCCCACACCAGAAAGTACACCAATAACTCTCTCTCCCCCCGTCTACCTCACACTATTTCGGAGGGAAGGGTGTGAGGGAGTCCCTCTCCCCCTCCCCCCCTCTGCCTAATGTCTCTCTCTCACTTCCCCCGTCTGCCTGTATGTCTGTCTTCCTGCCTGTCTGTCTTTCTGCCTGTCGATCTGCCAGTATGTCTTTCTGTCTGTCCCTGTATCTGTCTGTCTTTCTGTCGGTCTGAATGTCTGTCTTTCTCTATGTCTGTCTGTCAGACCGACAACTTCTGTTAAAGCAAAATCAAACTGAAGTAGTCATGAAAAATAATTTATTTGGAGATAAAAACACAGCATTGGTTTTAATCACCATGGCAACATGCTTGGTAAAAAAATAAGTATCAGTTTTAGTAGTTTGAAAAAAGCACACATTTAATCAATAAATAACAAATGAATACCAATCCTGTCAATATGTAAGTTTGAGTAGTTCAACTGTTCCAATAAATAAGAAAATAAATTAATTATATTTAAGCTTGTAGTTTTACAAACAACGTGGTTCTATGTGTTATATTTCTGCATACAGTAGATCTATCTCTGTGCTCAAGTTCTGGATACAGTAGATCTAACTATATGTTCTAGATCTGAACACAGTAGATATATCTATTTGTTCTAGTTCTGGACACAGTAGATCTATATATTTGCTAAAATTCTGGACACAGTAGATCTATCTATGTGCTCTAGTTCTGGACACAGAAATCTCCGAGATAAGTGAACAGAATGTTGATCTCTCCGATGGCCTTGGTGATGCCACGCTGTCCCTGCATCTACAAAAAACATACACGACACAAACAAATTATGATTAATGAAATTTGTAGTTTTGTGGGGATGGCATTGAGCAGTGGCAGTTCTACGTCCAGTTACGCCCTGGGCAAGACTACCTCCAAGCGGGGAGGGAGGGGGGGGGGGGGGGGGGGGGGGGGGTGTATCAAGATCCTACGGACTTAAGTGGGGGTTTCATTCCGTCTGTGCACAGATCAGGTGCCAGAGGGGGTGCCAAAATACAAATTCCCCATACAATGTTATGTACTACATTGAAAATCGCTTCACGCCGTGTTTTTATTTTTTACTGCTCTTGGCGCCCCCCATGTCATTTGGCGCCCCCCACAAATATGGCGCCCCGGGCGGCTGCCTGGTTCGCCTGTGCCTAAAACCGCCACTGGCATTGAGTATGTGGCAACTGATTGAGTGTTGTTTGGTTATTGATCTTTTATTGCCTCAGTCGTCATGTAATTGAAGGAGGCCTTACCGTGATCAGTTTCTCTCTGAACTCCACGGCATTTTGGTGGTCGTGGTAGTGAGTCACGTTCTGGAGAGACAGACAGGTAAATACACAGAGTCAGACGGGTAAAAAGAGAGAGACGTAAATGCAGACGGGTGAAAATGCCAGTAGACAGACAGGTAGATATACAGTTAGGCAGAGCGTCAGACAGACAGGTGAACAGACAGACAGGTAGATATAGTTAGGCAGAGCGTCAGACAGACAGGTGAACAGACAGACAGGTATATGTAGAGGTAGGCAGAGCGTCAGACAGACAGGTGAACAGACAGACAGGTATATGTAGAGGTAGGCAGAGCGTCAGACAGACAGCTGAACAGACAGACAGGTGAACAGACAGACAGGTGACCTACACAGCCGTGGTGACTGAGGTCCTGGCTGATGCGGCCGAGGTCGGTCTTGAGGCGGGGCATAGCGGGGTGGAAGCTGTCGCTGCTCTGCAGGACGTTGAGCAGGTAGAAGTCCAGGATGTTGGCATGGAGACAGCAGATCTCAGCGTTCTGCACACAGGGACACTCAGTGACCAGGTGACCAGGGGAGGGGCTAGTTGAGGTCAGTAGCAAAGTAATACTAGTTGAGGTTAGTAACTAAGATGGACTAGTTGAGGTTAGTAACTCACCTGATCCAGGGTTTGATTTGGTGAAACCCTGCTTATCAGCCTGAGGCTGGTTTCATCCAGAGTGTCCTGCTTCTGGGCCTGAAAGACAAGAATGATATCAGGAAAGTACCATGAATACGTGGTATTACTAGTATCACTACTAGGATCATTATTAGTATCACTACCTATACATAACGCATGTCATACATAATACACTGTGTATTAAGTACATGGTGGATCCTTACCTTTTTCGATATGTCGTGGGCCGCCTGATACGTGTCAGGGTTGTGCAGCACCTTACTCATTGGTCGAGCAGACGAGTGCTGAGAACACAGCAGCCAGGCAAAACACACAAACAGCAGCATGACCGCACTGGATTCACCCTTCACTGGACTACACTAACCCCTTCGCTGGATTAACGGTTCACTGCAGTACACTAACCCCTTCACTGGATTAACGGTTCACTGCAGTACACTAACCCCTTCACTGGATTAACGGTTCACTGCAGTACACTAACCCCTTCACTGGATTAACGGTTCACTGCAGTACACTAACCCCTTCACTGGATTAACGGTTCACTGCAGTACACTGATCCTTTCAATGCTGTGCACTTACCCTTTCAATGGAGCACACTAACTATTTCACTGGATTTCCTTCATCTCTCCCCTCTATTTATTCTCAAATTAGAGAACACGTGTGATGCCCCCTGTCACTCAAATCTAGGGCAACCACACACACACACCCTCTGTTGCTCTATTTTCTGTTAATTACAGTAAAGGAAATGAAGGTGTGCGTGTGTGTGTTTGGAGGGGGGGGGGGGGGGGGGGGGGGTCGAGTCATGATCTACTAAAATCCCTGTGTCAGTGTCAAGTGAACGAATTCCTCAACTATCTTTATTGAATACTTCCTTTATTGAAACTTCCAAAATGTGTGGCCTTTTCTAACCTATGTCATCATCATCCTCACACACACACACACACACACACACACACAGACACACACACACACACACACACACACGCACGCACACACACACACACACACACACACACACACACACACACACACACACACACACACACACACACACACACACACACACACACACACACACACACACACAAACAGACAGGGAAGCCAGTGTATGTGTGCGTGAGTTCAGTATTGTTTGTCTAGGTCATATCTTTTTCAGGGGAAATCACAAAAAATCTGTGTGCGTATGCTGTCTGTGATTACATTTTCATTCAACTTACTTTACAGTTTTGAGGTTTCATGTGATGGAAATAGCTGCTTTGTACAGTCTAACCCCTATATGTTCTTTAATGGCCTGTCTCTGTACTATCTAACCCCTACCTGTTCCTTAATGACCCGTCTCTGAAGTGTCTTACCCATACCAGCTCCTTATTGACCTGTATATTTACTGTCTAGCTCCTACCTGCTCCTAATAACCTGTCGCTGTACTGTCTAACCCCTACCTGCTCCTTAATGAGCTGTCTCTGTACTGTCTAGCCCCTACCTGCTCCTTAATGACCTGTATATTTACTGTCTAGCCCCTACCTGCTCCTAATAACCTGGCGCTGTACTGTCTAACCCCTACCTGCTCCTTAATGACCTGTCTCTGTACTGTCTAGCCCCTACCTGCTCCTTAATGACATGTCTCTGTACTGTCTAACCCCTACCTGCTCCTTATTGACCTGTATATTTACTGTCTAGCCCCTACCTGCTCCTAATAACCTGTCGCTGTACTGTCTAACCCCTACCTGCTCCTTAATGACCTGTCTGTTTAGTGTCTAACCCCTTCCTGGCCCTTAAGACCTGTCTCTGTACTGTCTAACCCCTACTTCCTCCTTAATGACCTGTCCCTCTACTTTCTACCTGGATGGGGTTATATTGTGATGCAGTGATTCTTGGATGGGGTTAGAGTCAGTTAGGATTCGTTAGTGGTATCAACTGTTAGGGCGCACTCACACTTGGCCATCGGTACCGTGCCCAAGTCCGTTTCAAACCTGTACCGTGCTCAAGTACGATTTCCCCCTCGCCCCCCCACTGCTGTGTGCTGGCCTGTGCTCACACTAGGCAATCTCAACTGGGCCTGATGGTGCCATCAAACCAGTCTGAGTTCCCGTGAATTTCGGAGGTTGGGATCTTAAGATCGGAGGAAATCACCTTGAACACTCTGTTAAGTCAGAGATTACCCTCAGAACTTTATGCGGAAGTAGAGCAACCCGAGTAGGGATGGGAATCGAGAACCGGTGAAAATCCGCGAGCTGCTCATGTGAGAGAAGGTGATGCAGTTAAACAAAGACGTTGAAAGATGGTACAATCTAAGAGAGACGCAGAGAAACTGTCCTTACGAGGCTTTTGTCAGGATAAAGAACAAGTGGTCAGCAAAATAAAAAATATGTTGGCGTTTTTGCACTTGTACATAGTTAATCGCGTTTGTAGCCTACCCTCAGACATAAACTTATTCTTGCATGTGGATGTCTTCATTCGTAAAAAAAATAAAAACATTCGGGAGTATGCAAATTATTCTAAAGAGGTCGAGACTCCGTGCGCAGCCCCGCCTTCTCTAGTGAACCAAGTAACGCCCCGTGCCCACTACCTCCGTCAGTTGTCCGTTGCCCATTGACTTTGAATGGGGACGGACGCGCAATGCATTGTGGATCCGTCCGTTCAGTTGGAGCGTTCGCCACCGTCAGAAAGTTGAAAAATGTTCAACTTTTTCGGCAGCGACGGTTCCGTCATCCAATCAGATCGCGTATGCAAATGTGAGCACTGTGACGCGACTCGGGCTCTGACGATACTGGAAAGCGGGAAAGCGGGTCATCTTGCCTCGCAACAAGCAGGAAGAAGCGGGAAGAACCCGGCGAACCGATTTGATTGGCTGACGGATGCATCTGCAAAGACTACTCCCCCATCCGTCAGCCACGCCTTCCCACGTCCGTTGACTGACGGTGCAGTGGGCACGAGGCGTAAGCCTGCACCGTGACGAACGGGGATTTTTGATCAAAAATTCCACTTCACTATCGCACCAACATGAACCCACTTTTGAACCGCTAGCCGCCGTGTTTATTGTTTAATGGGAAAGGATAAATAACTGGATTCACAAATTGGATTAAGAATCCAGATTTTAATCAGACATTTAAAAGGGCGATTTCCTTGACTATTGCATTTCCATTTCCCCGCTGCTTTTCCTTTTCCTATTAGCTATTCGATTTGCTAGGTCATTTACCTTCTCCTTTTAGCGTCTCCATTTAGCCTTTCCGTGACACTTTGGGCCTTGCACTGGTAAAACAATACAAATTAGCCATGGGATGTAACAAGCTCTCTGATTGGCTAGAGAGCCGCACCCGCCTAAACACTGTTTAAATGCGGCTGGCGTATAACTTATCTTCTTAAAAGGGTCTTCTTGGCGCCTAATCAGTGTTTAGGCGGGTGCGGCCAGTGTTTAGGCGGGTGCGGCCAATCCAGTTATTTATTTCTCTTTTTAAACTGCATTTTCAAATATATTTTTAAATTGCATCATTTATTTATGATTTCATTTTTAAATAATTTACTTATTGACTGTTTTAAGTTGTTTTTGTAAATCCCATTTTAATTTGAGCTATTTATGGATGGATTAATATTTCATTTGTAAATATTTTTTATAATTCCTCTTTTTATTGCCCATTAAAATATCAAATCATAAATTACTTTGTATTTCGTTATTAATATTTCCGTGACACTTGTGGTCCTCCATACGCATAGACTATACGTCATCCAGCTCAGGTTGCGTAGCCGTGCGTGTGCGCGTGTCGGCTCATCAGCATCTGTACGTGGCCTGTTGATGGGAATTTCGGCACTTTTTAGGGAGCCGGATCATTTGGATCAGCTCACCAACAAGAGCAGGCTCGCTCGGCTCCCAAACGGCTCTTCATTTGACCACTTATACCTTTTATAATTCCCCCAAATGTAGCCCATTTTGACTTATCATTTGTATGTGTAGCCCTATATATCACTTCAATTATTCTATATATATTTTTATAGATTGAATTTTATATATACAGTATATATAAAATTAAATTAAATGAAGGGCTCACAGTCGGGAGCCGACCCCCATCGTTCTTTTAAAAGAGCCGGCTCTTCGAACCGACTCGTTCGTGACCGACCCATCACTAGTGGCCTGAGCACACCTCTCCCAAGTGTGCAAAGGCCACGGAATTGAACTGTACTTGAGTACAGTTGGCGTGCTCGCACTAGCCAAACAATCTAGACTTGAGCACGGTACAGGTGTGAAACGGACTTGGGCACGGTACAGATGGCCTAGTGTGAGTGCGCCCTTAGTCAGGGTCGCGGTTAGCTTGGGTTCGCTGGGATAAGCGTCTTTTTTGGGGTTAGTCAATGATAGTAATTGTTGGTTACTGTGAGGGTTAGTTAGTGTTGGTGTAATTTAGGGGTAGTTGCTGCTAGTTATGTTGAGTTAGGAGGAGTAAGTTGAATCCCACACCAGGAAGTGCATCAATAACTCTCTCTCCCCCCGTCTACCTCTCCCTCTTTCGGAGGGAGGAGTGTGAGGGAGTCCCTCTCCCCTGACTGTCTGTCTGCCTGTCTGTCTTACTGCCTGTCTGTCTGTCGATCTGCCTGTCCATATGTCTTTTTGTCTGTCTCCATGTCTGTCTGCCTGTCTGTCTCTATGTCTTTCTGTCGGTCTGCCTGTCTGTCTTTCTCTATGTCTGTCTGTCTGTCTCTATGTCTGTCTGTCGGCCTGCATGTCTGTCTGTCTGACCAACAACTTCTGTTAAAGCAAAATCAAACTGAAGTAGTTATGAAAAATAATTTATTTGGAGATAAAAACACAGCATTGGTTTTAATCACCATGGCAACATTCTTGGTAAAAAATTCAGTGTATCAGTAGTATTTTAGTAGTTTAAGAAAACACACATTTAATCAATAAATAACAAATAAATACCAATATCCTGTCAATATGAATGTATGAGTAGTTCAACTGTCCCAATAAATAAATAATGACACTTAAGCTTGTAGTTTCACAAACTTCGTGGTTCGATGTGTTCTAGTTCTGGACACAGTAGATCTATCTATGTGCTCTAGTTCTGGACACAGTAGATCTATCTATGTGCTCTAGTTCTGGACACAGAACTCTTGAAGGTAATCGAACAGAATGTTGATCTCTCCGATGGCCTTGGTGATGCCGCGCTGTCCCTGCATCTACACAAACATACACACACACACATACACCCAACCCACGCACACACCACAAACAAATTATGATTAATGACATTTGTAGTTTTGTGGGGATGGCATTGATTAGGTGGCAACTGATTGAATTATGTTTGGTTATTGATCTTTTATTGACTCAGTGATCATGTAATTGAAGGAGGCCTTACCTTGATCAGTTTCTCTCTGAACTCCACGGCATTTTGGTGGTCTTGGTAGTGAGTCACGTTCTGGAGAGACAGACAGGTAAATACACAGGGAGACAGACGTAAAGACAGGTGAAAGTGCCAGTAGACAGACAGGTAGGTAGGCAGAGCATCAGACAGACAGGGGAACAGACAGACAGGTGAACAGACAGACAGGTGACCTACACAGCCGTGGTGACTGAGGTCCTGGCTGATGCGGCCGAGGTCGGTCTTGAGGCGGGGCATAGCGGGGTGGAAGCTGTCGCTGCTCTGCAGGACGTTGAGCAGGTAGAAGTCCAGGATGTTGGCATGGAGACAGCAGATCTCAGCGTTCTGCACACAGGGACACTCAGTGACCAGGTGACCAGGGGAGGGGCTAGTTGAGGTCAGTAGCGAAGTAATACTAGTTGAGATTAGTAACTAAGATGGACTAGTTGAGGTTAGTAACTCACCTGATCCAGGGTTTGATTTGGTGAAACCCAGCTTATCAGCCTGAGGCTGGTTTCATCCAGAGTTTCCAGGTCCTGGGCCTGAAAGACAAGAATGATATCAGGAAAGTACCATGAATACGTTGTATTACTAGTATCACTACTAGGATCATTATTAGTATCACTACCTATATATAACACATTTCATACATAATACACTGTGTATTAAGTACATGGTGGATCCTTACCTTCATCGATATGTCGTGGGCCGCCTGATAGGTGTCAGGGTTGTGCAGCACCTTACTCATTGGTCGAGCAGACGAGTGCTGAGAACACAGCAGCCAGGCAAAACACACAAACAGCAGCATGACCGCACTGGATTCACCCTTCACTGGACTACACTAACCCCTTCGCTGGATTCACCCGCTCACTGCAGTACACTAACCCCTTCACTGGATTCACCCGCTCACTGCAGTACACTAACGCCTTCACTGGATTAACGGTTCACTGCAGTACACTAACCCCTTCACTGGATTAACGGTTCACTGCAGTACACTGATCCTTTCAATGCTGTGCACTTACCCTTTTTCACTGCACTAACTATTTCACTGGATTTCCTTCATCTCTCCCCTCTATTTATTGTCAAATTAGAGAACACGTGTGACGCCCCCTGTCACTCAAATCTAGGGCAACTCCACACACACACCCTCTGTTGCTCTATTTTCTGTTAATTACAGTAAAGGAAATGAATGTGTGCGTGTGTGTGTGTTTGGGGGGGGGGGGGGGTTGAGTCATGATCTACTAAAATACCTGTGTCAGTGTCAAGTGAACGACTTCCTCAACCATCTTTATTGAATACTTCCTTTATTGAAACTTCCAAAATGTGTGGCCTTTTCTAACCCATGTCATCATCATCCTCACACACACACACACACACACACACACACACACACACACACACACACACACAGACACACACACACACACACACACACACACACACACACACACACACACACACACACACACACACACACACACACACACACACACACACACACACACACACACACACACACACACACAAACACACAGGGAAGCCAGTGTATGTGTGCGTGAGTTCAGCATTGTTTGTCTAGGTCATATCTTTTTCAGGGGAAATCACAAAAAATCTGTGTGCGTATGCTGTCTGTGATTACATTTTCATTCAACTTACTTTACAGTCTTGAGGTTTCATGTGATGGAAATAGCTGCTTTGTACAGTCTAACCCCTATACGTTCCTTAATGGCCTGTCTCTGTACTATCTAACCCCTACCTGTTCCTTAATGACCCGTCTCTGAAGTGTCTTACCCATACCTTGCCCTTAATGACCTGTCATTGAGCTGTCCAACCTCTACCTGCTCCTTAATGACCTGTCTCTGTACTGTTTAAACCCTACCTGCTCCTTAATGACCTGTCTCTGTACTGTCTAACCCCTACCTGCTCCTTAATGACATGTCTCTGTACTGTCTAAACCCTACCTGCTCCTTAATGACATGTCTCTGTACTGTCTAACCCCTACCTGCTCCTTAATGACATGTCTCTGTACTGTCTAACTCCTACATGCTCCTTATGACCTGTATCTTTACTGTCTAACCGCTACCTGCTCCTTAATGACCTATCTGTTTAGTGTCTAACCCCTACCTGGCCCTTAAGACCTGTCTCTGTACTGTCTAACCCCCTCTTCCTCCTTAATGACCTGTCCCTCTACTTTCTGCCTGGATGGGGTTATATTGTGATGCAGTGATTCTTGGATGGGGTTAGAGTCAGTTAGGATTCGTTAGTGGTATCAACTGTTATGGCGCACTCACACTAGGCCATCTGTACCGTGCCCAAGTCCGTTTCAAACCTGTACCGTGCTCAAGTACGATTTCCCCCTCGCCCCCCCACTGCTGTGTGCTGGCCTGTGCTCACACTAGGCAATCTCAACTGGGCCTGATGGTGCCATCAAAACAGTCTGAGTTTCCGTGAATTTCGGAGGTTGGGATCTTAAGATCGGAGGAAATCACCTTGTACACTCTGTTAAGTCAGAGATTACCCTCAGAACTTTATGCGGAAGTAGAGCAACCCGAGTAGGGATGGGAATCGAGAACCGGTTCTTGTTCAGAACCGGGGCCGAGTCAACCGATTCCTTGGAATCATTAGCAAGCCTGCTTAACGATTCCGCTTATCGGTTCCGGACGCGGCAAGATCCCATACAAAGTGAACGTCAAGACGCGTATCGGGCAAATTTTTCGCGAGAGAAAACCGGCGACAAGTTTTGATTTGTCACGCCACACTTTCGCCGTGCACAGTTGTGTTGGCTTGTTTGTTCGCGAACCGGTTCAAATGAACGAGTCTTTAGGACGAACGAACCGAACCGGTTCGTTTCTCTTGTTCGTGTCGTTCACCATTCGATTCACCGGAAACTCGACTGAACGAACGAACGAGTTTCCGGTAGCACTAACTCCACTGAGTCTGACTGACTCAGCTGAGAACCGTGCAATGGCGTGCATTCCATGATGCGATTCACCGTTACCAGAAACTAGGCTGAATCGCGAACGACTCCTCCACGTTCAGTCGAGTTTCCGGTGAATCGATTCACCGGAAACTCGACTGAACTGGGAGGAGTCGTTCACGAATCTTATGTTCGTTCAGCCTGGTTTCCGGTAGCGGTAAATCGCATCATGGAATGGACCCCATTGCACGGTTCTCAGCTGAGTCAGTCAGACTCAGTGGAGTTAGTGCTACCGGAAACTCGACTGAACGACCGAACGAACGAACGATTCGCGAACGACTCCTCGTGGCGAACTAAATCACGCGAACTGGGTCACGGAAACGAATCATTAAATCCACCACTATTGTAAATGCGACGGCTCCACGGTTCGGGAGGGGGGGGGGGGGGGGGGCTTGGGTAGAGGTGTTGCTGCGCTGTCTCCACAGAGACAACGCAGCGATAAGATAAGATAAGATAAGATAAGATAGTCCTTTATTAATCCCCCTTGGGAGAAATTCACAGGTGACCAGCAGTACAGTGGGAAAAGAGAAGTGCGAAAAAAACTGTATATATACAATACATTTACTAATTTAAAATAAAATTATAGTACAAAACTATTTTAATAAGATAAAGATAAGATAAAAAACAAACATACTATATACATGTAACTCTCCGTTTGTAGGTGACCTGTGTGTTAAGTAAATAAATAAGTATGATGAAATATGAGGTATAATATAAATATAAGTATAAATATAAATGTGCCAAATGTGCCAAATGTGCACATCCTCCCTGAAGTAATCGAAAAATGTATCAAATAAATAACAAATAACAAGGTTAACAATAGGTGCAGTCCTTAGGTGTGGGGTTTAGACCTTAATCAGGTCGGGAAAAAGGAGCTGTTGGGGCTTTGGGAGCGGGGGGTTGAGGTGTTATAAAGTCTGATAGCTGATGGGATGAAAGAGCCCCCCAAGCGCTTTGAGGCACGTGGCTGAGTGCGTCTGTGGCTGAATGTGCTCCTGAGTTGCCTCAGCTCAGCGTAGAGAGGGTGAGAGGGATTGTCCATGATCGCCTGCAGCTTCCCCCTCATCCTCCTCTCTGTCACAGCCTCCACACAGTCCAGCTTCATCCCCACCACAGAGCTCGCCTTCCTCACCAGCTTATTCAGCTTGCTGGCACCTCCGCTCCCGATGCCTCCTCCCCAGCACACTACAGCAAAGAAGCTGGCACTGGCTACCACAGACTGGTAGAACATCTGTAGTAGCCTAGTGCACACATTGAAAGACCTGAGCCTCCTCAGGAAGAACAGCCTACTCTGTCCCTTCCTGTAGAGGGCCTCAGTGTTGTCTGACCAGTCTAATTTATTGTTCAGGTGCACCCCAAGGAACTTGTAGGTGTCCACCATCTCCACCTCCTCCCCGTTTATGGAAACAGGTATTGGGGTGCTCTTTCTGCGCCGGAAGTCCACCACCAGCTCCTTGGTTTTCCCGGTGTTGAGCTGAAGGTGGTTCCCGTCACACCATCCCACAAAGTTCTCAACTAGTTCCCTATACTCTTCCTCCCTATTGTCTGTGATGCATCCAACAATAGAGGAGTCGTCAGAGAACTTCTGCAGATGGCATGCTCGGGAGTTGTAGCAGAAATCCGAGGTGTAGAGGGAGAACAAAAACGGTGAAAGTACAGTTCCCTGGGGTGTGCCGGTGTTGCTGGTCACCACGTCTGACAAGCAGTGTCGCAGCCTGACATACTGCGGCCTGTCCGTGAGGTAGTTTGAAATCCATGCCACCATGTCAGGATCCACCTTCATCACTTGGAGCTTCTCCGCCAGCCGGACTGGCTGGACGGTGTCGAAGGCACTGGAGAAGTCGAAGAACATGATCCTAACCATGCTCTGCGGCCTCTCCAAGTGTGTGTAAGCTCTGTGAAGCAGGCAGATGATGGCATCCTCCACGCCGATGTCGGTCTGGTACGCAAACTGCAGTGGGTCCAGGCAGTCACGCACCAAGGGCCTGAGGTGCTCCAGGACCATCCTCTCGAAGATTTTCATGACGTGTGACGTTAGAGCCACAGGTCTGAAGTCTTTTGGAGCGCTGGGTCGTCCCTTCTTCGGGACAGGGACTACGCAGGATGTCTTCCAGAGTGTTGGCACCTTTTTCAACCTCAGGGAGAGGCCGAAAAGATGCGTGAACACTCCTGCCAGCTGCTCTGCACAAATCTTGAGCACCCTCGGGCTGATGTCGTCCGGTCCTCTGGCCTTGTATGTCCTGATCCTGGTGAGCTGCCGTCTCACGTAGCTGGTGTTGATGATGGGGTTTGTTGTTGCTGGGGTCACTGGGATAGTTGGGGGTGTGATGAGGGGATGACTGATCCCTGATATGATCATAAGCAGTTCTAACTGGAGAGAACGTGAAAATCCGCGAGCTGCTGATCATGTGAGATAAGGTGATGCAGTTAAACAAAGACGTTGAAAGATGGTACAATCTACGAGAGACGCAGAGAAACTGTCCTTACGAGGCTTTTGTCAGGATAAAGAACAAGTGGTCAGCAAAAAAAAGAATATGTTGGCGTTTTTGCACTTGTAGATAGTTAATCGCGTTTGTAGCCTACCCTCAGACATAAACTTATTCTTGCATGTAGGTGTCTTCATTCGTAAAAAAATAAAAACATTCGGGAGTATGCAAATTATTCTAAAGAGGTCGAGAATCCGTGCGCAGCCCCGCCTTCTCTAGTGAACCAAGTAAGCCTGCACCGTGACGAACGGGGATCTTTGATCAAAAATTAAACTTCACTATCGCACCAACATGAACCCACTTTTGAACCGCTAGCCGCCGTGTTTATTGTTTAATGGGAAAGGATAAATAACTGGATTCACAAATTGGATTAAGAATCCAGATTTTAATCAGACATTTAAAATGGCGATTTCCTTGACAATTGCATTTCCATTTCCCCGCTGCTTTTCCTTTTCCTATTAGCTATTCGATTTTCTAGGTCATTTACCTTCTCCTTTTAGCGTCTCCATTTAGCCTTTCCGTGACACTTTGGGCCTTGCACTGGTAAAACAATACAAATTAGCCATGGGATGTAACAAGCTCTCTTATTGGCTAGAGAGCCGCACCCGCCTAAACACTGTTTAAATGCGGCTGGCGTATAACTTATCTTCTTAAAAGGGTCTTCTTGGCGCCTAATCAGTGTTTAGGCGGGTGCGGCCAGTGTTTAGGCGGGTGCGGCCAATCCAGTTATTTATTTCTCTTTTTAAACTGCATTTTCAAATATATTTTTAAATTGCATCATTTATTTATGAATTCATTCTTAAATAATGTACTTATTGACTGTTTTAAGTTGTTTTTGTAAATCCCATTTTGATTTGAGCTATTTATGGATGGATTCATATTTCATTTGTAAATAATTTTTATAATTCCTCTTTTTATTGCCCATTAAAATATCAAATAATAAATTACTTTGTATTTCTTTATTACTATTTCCGTGACACTTGTGGTCCTCCATACGCATAGACTATACGTCATCCAGCTCAGGTTGCGTAGCCGTGCGTGTGCGCGTGTCGGCTCATCAGCATCTGTACGTGGCCTGTTGATGGGAATTTCGGCTCTTTTTAGGGAGCCGGATCATTTGGATCAGCTCACCAACAAGAGCAGGCTCGTTCGGCTCCCAAACGGCTCTTCATTTGACCACTTATACCTTTTATAATTCCGCCAAATGTAGCCCATTTTGACTTATCATTTGTATGTGTAGCCCTATATATCACTTCAATTATTCAATGTATCCTATTATTATTCAAAAGTAAAAATTAAATTTTCTATTATCAATAAATTGCTGTAGCTGATTGTTTTCATTGCATATGAGCGCAACGCGCATTCCCGCCCCTCGCTGCTTGCTTAAGGGTATGATCCTTGTCTATCCCCACTTTATTGGTTGCATTCATGCACGTGACAGTCAGTCACTGCACACACGCATAGCATGCACAGATCACCCATAGCGCGGAGATCTTCATATCATTCTGCCTAGGCAAACTTTATATATATATATACAGTATATATAAAATAAAATTAAATGAAGGGCTCACAGTCGGGAGCCGACCCCCATCGTTCACTTAAAAGAGCCGGCTCTTCGAACCGACTAGTTCGTGACCGACCCATCACTAGTGGCCTGAGCACACCTCTCCCTAGAGGTGTGCACAATCTAGACTTGAGCACGGTACAGGTGTGAAACGGACTTGGGCACGGTACAGATGGCCTAGTGTGAGTGCGCCCTTAGTCAGGGTCGCGGTTAGCTTGGGTTCGCTGGGATAAGCGTCTTTTTTGGGGTTAGTCAATGATAGTAATTGTTGGTTACTGTGAGGGTTAGTTAGTGTTGGTGTAATTTAGGGGTAGTTGCTGCTAGTTATGTTGAGTTAGGAGGAGTAAGTTGAATCCCACACCAGGAAGTGCATCAATAACTCTCTCTCCCCCCGTCTACCTCTCCCTCTTTCGGAGGGAGGAGTGTGAGGGAGTCCCTCTCCCCTGTCTGTCTGTCTGCCTGTCTGTCTTACTGCCTGTCTGTCTGTCGATCTGCCTGTCCATATGTCTTTTTGTCTGTCTGCCTGTCTGTCTCTATGTCTTTCTGTCGGTCTGCCTGTCTGTCTTTCTCTATGTCTGTCTGTCTGTCTCTATGTCTGTCTGTCGGCCTGCATGTCTGTCTGTCTGACCAACAACTTCTGTTAAAGCAAAATCAAACTGAAGTAGTTATGAAAAATAATTTATTTTGAGATAAAAACACAGCATTCGTTTTAATCACCATGGCAACATTCTTGGTAAAAAAATTCAGTGTATCAGTTTTAGTAGTTTAAAAAATCACAAATTTAATCAATAAATAACAAATAAATACCAATATCCTGTCAATATGAATGTATGAGTAGTTCAACTGTTCCAATAAATAAATAATGACACTTATGCTTGTAGTTTCACAAACTTTGTGGTTCGATGTGTTCTAGTTCTGGACACAGTAGATCTATCTATGTGCTCTAGTTCTGGGCAGTAGATCTATCTATGTGCTCTAATTCTGGACACAGTAGATCTATCTATGTGCTCTAGTTCTGGACACAGTAGATCTATCTATGTGCTCTAGTTCTGGACACAGTAGATCTATCTATGTGCTCTAGTTCTGGACACAGTAGATCTATCTATGTGCTCTAGTTCTCGACACAGAAATCTTGAAGGTAAGAGAACAGAATGTCGGTCTCTCCGATGGCCTTGGTGATGCCACGCTGTCCCTGCATCTACACAAACACACACACACACATACACCCAACCCACGCACACACCACAAACAAATTATAATTAATGACATTTGTAGTTTTGTGGGGATGGCATTGATTAGGTGGCAACTGATTGAATTATGTTTGGTTATTGATCTTTTATTGACTCAGTGATCATGTGATTGAAGGAGGCCTTACCTTCATGAGTTTCTCTCTGAACTCCACAGCATTTTGGTGGTCTTGGTAGTGAGTCACGTTCTGGAGAGACAGACAGGTAAATACACAGGGAGACAGACGTAAAGACAGGTGAAAGTGCCAGTAGACAGACAGGTAGGTGAAAATGCCGGTAGACAGACAGGTAGATATACAGGTAGGCAGAGCATCAGACAGACAGGGGAACAGACAGACATGTGAATAGACAGACAGGTAGATATAGAGTTAGGCAGAGCGTCAGACAGACAGGTGAACAGCCAGGCAGGTGAACAGACAGACAGGTGAACAGACAGACAGGTGACCTACACAGCCGTGGTGACTGAGGTCCTGGCTGATGCGGCGGAGGTCGGTCTTGAGGCGGGGCATAGCGGGGTGGAAGCTGTCGCTGCTCTGCAGGACGTTGAGCAGGTAGAAGTCCAGGATGTTGGCATGGAGACAGCAGATCTCAGCGTTCTGCACACAGGGACACTCAGTGACCAGGTGACCAGGGGAGGGGCTAGTTGAGGTCAGTAGCGAAGTAATACTAGTTGAGGTTAGTAACTAGGATGGACTAGTTGAGGTTAGTAACTCACCTGATCCAGGGTTTGATTTGGTGAAACCCTGCTTATCAGCCTGAGGCTGGTTTCATCCAGAGTTTCCGGGCCCTGGGCCTGAAAGACAAGAATGATATCAGGAAAGTACCATGAACACGTGGTATCATTAGAATCACTGCTAGGATCATTATTAGTATCACTACCTATACATAACGCATGTCATACATAATACACTGTGTATTAAGTACATGGTGGATCCTTACCTTTTTCGATATGTTGTCGATCGCCTGATACGTGTCACGGTTGCGCAGCACCTTACTCATTGGTCGAGCAGACGAGTGCTGAGAACACAGCAGCCAGGCAAAACACACAAACAGCAGCATGACCGCACTGGATTCACCCTTCACTGGACTACACTAACCCCTTCGCTGGATTCACCCGCTCACTGCAGTACACTAACCCCTTCACTGGATTAACGGTTCACTGCAGTACACTAACCCCTTCACTGGATTAACGGTTCACTGCAGTACACTGATCCTTTCACTACAGTCCACTTTCACTGGAGCAAATTAACAATTTCACTGGATTTCCTTCGTCAACCTGCTCTTTTTATTGTCAAAGGAGAGAACACGTGTGACGCCCCCTGTCACTCAAATCTAGGGCAACCTCACCCCTCCCCCCCCCCCCCTCTGTTTGCTCTATTTTCAGTTAATTACAGTAAAGGAAATGAATGTGTGTGTGTGTGTGTGTGTGTGTGTGTGTGTGTGTGTGTGTGTGTGTGTGTGTGTGTGTGTGTGTGTGTGTGTGTGTGTGTGTGTGTGTTTGTCTGTGTTGGGAGTTTTTTTTTTTTTACGATTTACTAAAATTCCTCTTCTGAAGTCAACTTCCTCAACTTCGTTTATAAAATACTTCGTTTATTGAACTTCCAAAATACGGGGCCTATTCTAACCCATGTCATCATCATCCTCATCGTATGATATGAGTCAGAGCATACACACACAAATACACACACACAAACACACACACACACACACACACACACACACACACACACACACACACACACACACACACACACACACGCACACACACACACACACACAGACGCACACACACACAGAGAAGCCAGTGTATGTGTGTGTGTGCTCAGTATTATTTTGTGATTGCTGGGATAAGCGTGTTTTTAGGGTAAGCCAATGATAGTAGTAAGTAGGTAAGTACAATTTATTTATAAGGCACATTTAAAAACAGTTTTCTGGAGTGGGTTTTGACGTAGGGGGAGAGAATACCTAAGTCGGCCAAGCGAGGGGCTTTAGATTTGGAAGGGACTACCCATCCAAACTTTTACCTCCTCAAGGCAGTCAAGGAGGGTCTGGAGCGAGTCCGCAGATCTGAGAGGAAGATATAATTGCGAGTCATCAGCATAAAAGTGAAATGCAATGTTATGCTTCCTGATTATATTACCTAGAGGGAGCATGTATAGGCAGAAGAGGACAGGGCCTAAAATGGACCCCTGGGGGACCCCAAAGGACACAGGGGCTAGGGTGAGGAGAACTGTCCGATAGACACTGTGAATGATCTATTGGTGAGGTAGGAGGAAAACCATTGAAGAGCTGTGCTACTTATACCAACCCACTGCTCTAGGCGCGACAAGAGGGTGTTGTGGTCGACAGTGTCGAAGACGGCACTGAGGTCTAGTAAGATCGAAATGGCATTTTCTCCAGAGTCTAGAGTGAAGAGCAGGTCATTCGTTACCTTCAGCAAGGCTGTATCAGTGCTGTGACGTGATCTAAAACCTGATTGGAAGGGTTCCAAAATCTCGGCATGGTTTGAAAAGGGCAATAGTTGTGATAAAACCACCTTTTCAAGGATTTTTGGAATAAAAGGTAGTTTTGAGATGGGACGGTAGTTTCTTGGACATTTTACATCCAGGTTATGTTTTTTAAGCAGTGGCTGGACAACCGCCTGCTTAAAACTTGCTGGAACAAAACCCCTGGTCAGGCAAGAGTTGAGGATGACCTGAATACTTGGGCCGATGGAGTCAAAGACGTCTTTTAATATTTGGGAGGGGACAGCAACGTTAGGAGAAGTTGAGGGCTTCATGACCCTGACAATGTCCCTCAGTTCCTCTAGTGACACTGGTAGGAAATGGTCAAAAAGAGCTGAAGGCCTAATGCCTAAGTGATGCAGGGGAGTGACTGGTGATGAGGGGGCGAAAGACTGCCTAATGTGATTGATTTTGTCAGTAAAACATTTCATAATTGTCGTGCAGATGTCAGTGGATGGCTCGACTTGTGAGGGGGCTTGTGGATTGATGATTGAGTTTAAAGTGCTAAAAAGGATTTTGGGACGATGTTTACTGATAATATTGGAAAAGTGTACAACTCTAGCTGCTTTAGCTGCTGTTTGGAATGTTGCTAGAGAGTTCTTGAAAATCTGGAAAGAGACAGTGAGGTGATCTTTCTTCCACTTTCGCTCAGCTGTCAGACAGGCTCGCCTGAGAGAGCGGATAGTGTCATCCAGCCATGGGTGTGATATGATTTTGGAGTTGAAAATACTCAGTAGTTCATCTGCACAAGGGGGGGGATCACTCGTAGTTAAAATGGAGGTAGCAACATCACTAGCTAGAAAGCTATCTGCAAATTGTTCGGCAGTGAAAGGGCCTATGTAGCGTGCATATCGATCAGGGGATTTGGATGTGCATTGAGGATCAGAAATATTAACATTGAATAAAATAGGTTTGTGATCAGATAAGTAAGCATCCTCGACATTCACATTATCAATGGACAGGCCATGGGATAAAATTAAGTCTAGGGTGTGCCCGAGTACATGAGTGGACTGATTAATATGTTGCATAAAGCCAAGAGAATCCAACACATGACAGAATTCCTTTACCATAGGTTTATCTTGGCAGCAGACGTGGATATTAAAATCACCCAAAACCAACAGTCGATCATGCAATGTTATATAATGCGACAGAAAGTCTGAAAATGCTGTAATGAAGTCCTTGTTTGGTAATAATTGTTGGTTACTGTCAGGGTTGTTTAGTGTTGGTGTAAGTTAGGGGTAATTGGTGCTAGTTATGTTGAGTTAGTTTTATTTATTTATTTGTAAGGGTTTGTTTGTGGTAGTAAATATTGGTTAGGGCTAGTCAGTTTAAGTAAGGATTTAGTAGTTTGTGGAAGCAGGTCGAAGTTAGTGTTTGTAAGGGTTTGAACTGTCGTGGCTGACATCTTAAACCAACCTCTGTTCACTACTGACTCAGCAGGAAATTAATACAACAACTGGAACGGCTGGACCCCTGCAAGTATTCACACACACACACACACACACACACACACACACACACACACACACACACACACACACACACACACACACACACTGACAGGGGAGCCCTAATCCAGTTCAGTAGGTTGTGAGGTCACGGGGTTGACGTTCTTTCGGGGAAGTCTGTTAAGAGCTCTGGAGGAACATGAGTCATGACAACGTCAACCAGGTCAGCCTGGATGTGGTCCACGTCCGCCCTGATCAGCTGCTTTACACTTATTCTGTTCACCTGTTCTGAACTGGTTCTGATCACCTGTTCTAAACTGGTTCTGCTCACATGCTTTAAACTGGTTCCTTTCACCTGCTCTAAACTGGTTCTGATCACCTTCTCTAAACTGGTTCTGATCACCTGATCTAAACTGGTTCTGTTCACCCCCTCTACACTGGTTCTGATCACCTGCTTTAAACTGGTTCTGTTCACCTGCTTTAAACTGGTTCTGTTCACCTGCTCTACAGTAAACTAGTTCTGTTCACCTGCTCTAAACTGATTCTGTTCACCTGCTCTAAACTTGTTCTGTTCATCTGCTCTAAACTGGTTCTGTTCACCTGGCCGACTGGCTAGTTAGTGTATTGAGTTTTTAATAAATAAATTAAATAAAAGATACATGATATTGCAGTGCTATATAGTAATGGGGGTCGGATACAGGCTAGGAATACATTATAGATTACACCTTCAACCTCGAAAGCCAGTATTGTTGCAGTTCCAAATTGCTGCCAACAGACGGCAGTGTTGCGGCCCCCAGCCTACACACGAACCAGAGTATTGCTTCCATGCAGTGAATTAGCTCTCTTATATATATTGTGGCGGCGGCCAAGAAGTAGACAGAGTCAGGCTTAATTCAACTGTAGCTCTGCGTCCCATACACCGCACGACTTCAGGCTACTTTTATTCCACCCAAACAACGCATAAGGAAACAGCACACCCAACGAACTGACATGTCATGGTCAGTGACGGTGGTGGCAGACACATGTTAACATTGAACAACACACAACCCAATAACACCCCGAACCCATTAACCCCACTTAACCTAGTAACAAACAAGGACGACAAAAAAAACTTTTATCAACTGAAAACAGCAACTCCCAAGATCCCTGTGCGACCCCGGAGGAGACGCCACAATATATTTAGATGTATAATTAATAATATATCATTAAGCACTCCTGAGTATCTATTTGTAAATTTTCTATTATTAGCTCCCTAACCTGCCCTTCCTGGCTGTCTCTCATGCTGCTGTCACGGCCCTTAGCTAGCATGGGGACCAAATCCTCTTGTCGATCACAGATTGGTGACATCTGAAGGGTGTGCGTGTGTGTGTGTGTGTGTGTGTGTGTGTGTGTGTGTGTGTGTGTGTGTGTGTGTGTGTGTGTGTGTGTGTGTGTGTGTGTGTGTGCGTGCGTGCGTGCGCGTGCGTGCGTGTGTGTGAGTTGGGGTAAGATGGTGTCCAGCAGCTCTCGGCTCAGACTGGGCTTATTATGGGTTGCAGAGTTGAAGGTTACCAAGGCAACGCAACGTACATTCAGGTCGGGGTCTTTATGGGTCTTCAGGAAGTCACCTGATGGAGGGCAGTCAATCAGAGCAGCTGTGTGTTACCTATTGCGTTCTTAAGCTGTGTGTGTGTGTGTGTGTGTGTGTGTGTGTGTGTGTGTGTGTGTGTGTGTGTGTGTGTGTGTGTGTGTGTGTGTGTGTGTGTGTGTGTGTGTGTGTGTGTGTGTGTGTGTGTGCTGGGCCTAAGGACTGGGGTTGTAAAGGCGCGTTCATGGTCCTGGTGATAACGAGACGGCTCGCCAGTGAGGACGCTCACGCTTACGCGTGTTCCCAACGGCGACCGTTCATGTGCACGGGGTTGGGAATCTAAAAGTTCTTCACAGCAGGGTTTTTTTATCAGATCGAACTAAACAGAACTTAGTAGGATCAGTTTCAAGTTTCAACGCCTTTATTTTCTATAGCCTATCACCTACTATCCTTTTGCTTTTATTTATGAGAAGCACATTGTATTGCCACTGTATAGAAGGCTACACATGCCCTCATCTAGAGCTGGTTTACCAGTACAAAACGTTAAAACTGAGCAAAGTCGATGCCACCAGACGGTTACAACATCAATCAATAGTAAAGTATGTGATATGATGGTTGATTATTTTTTGAGTAAAACGTTCATTGAAGAAATACACTCCTCAATGTCCGATTACTTTTTTAATGACAAAGATGAAGAAGCCCTGCAGCAATACACAAAATATCATAATCTACAACCAGTTATTCCTACATGCACATGTCTAACATAAATATCATCAGGAACTTAACCAAACATGACAAAAACAACTATAGTAATAAAGAATGATAATGGACTTAAATAATGGGCATGAATTTTGCTAACAGCTTAATATCCAACCTCTGTAACAGGAACGTCTGTAATGCTGGCAAACACAATAAGGCCTCCTGACCGACTCAAATACTATCCCCTAGTGGCCGGCGGTAAATTCGGGGCAGCGACGGGGGTGTCTGCAAAGCTGGAAGCGATGCATCCGGGGTGACGCCTGTAGGAACGGGGACATCTCGGGCCCCGAGACCAGAGGATGCCTCACCAGGGGGCTCCGGCGGGTGTTCAGGGTGGCGAGGCAGGGGCTGGCTGTCCAGGGTCGCGGGTGGCGGCAACAGGGCAGCTGGCTGCTGACGGGTGTAGGGGGTGGCTTGAGTGTGGCCGCGAAGGAATCGCCGGTTGCGCAAAGTCAGGCGCCCCGACCAGTCAACCCTCAATCCGATACTGATCGTGACCCAGGGACTCCACTACGACCCCTGACCTGTTCAACTTGTGTTGACGAAAGAAAATGAGTCGCGAAAGGGAAGACCAAATACAATCTGTGCCGGTGAGGTTGCAGTCGGGGTCAGGTGTGTTGCGCAACTGTAACATGGCACGCAGAAAGCGATCATGATCAAGACCGCCAGTTGGGCCAGTGTTGGACATCAGAAGGCACTTATCAGTCTGCACTGTCCTCTGTATGGCTAGCTTTGAACTCTGGACCACCGTCGCTTGAAAGTTCCTCCGGCAAGACAAAGGTGGCAAAGAATGTGCGGAGGTGGCGAACCAAGCCAGCCGAGCCTTCAAGATCAGTGCCTGCAGTGGAGTATAGGACCTCCACCCTGCCCGAGAGTCGATCTCCGACAACCATGTAGTGTCAGCAAACACTGAATGGGGTGGACGGTGGTGATGGTAGGGGGGGCGTGGCTGCTTATGACGGAGCCTTACGGTTACAGTCTGAACATCCCTACCAGGTGGCTCAGATGTCCTTCGACATCCTGGGCCAGAAGACATGGACGGGGCCTGCTGCTCCATGGCAGAAGTTCCTTGGTGGGCGGCATGGAGGTGCCGGAGGACTCTTTCACGGAGGGATGTTGGAACCACGACAGTCGTGATACAGGAGGACGGCATCCTACGCGTAGATGAACTCACAGACCGGCGACAGACTCACTAGGACAGGGTCATTAACATCAACCCTACCCTCATGCTTGATCGTATAGAAGTTGGCCGAGGCACGCGTCAGCTGCCGTCTATCGTGCAAGAAGGGACCATTAGATGGCTCCTATTCCTTGTGCATCGTCACGGATTGAAGCCATAAGTGCTGTTTCTACGGCGTCAGGTACGCTCGGCGATTCCAACATGAGGCCGTTTGCAGGGCCCCGAGAGGGAAGGATGTCTCGAAGTTGCATCAGCGGCATTGGTTGCTCTTGCCAGGCAGGTACACAATGTCAAAGCACCATGGGAGGGTACGTTGCTTGAGCCTGACCAGGAGTGAGTTTGTTATCACCGAAGATCTTCACAAGGGGCTTATGGTTGGTACGACCATAAGCCCCTTAACATCCTTGTTTGAAATATAGTGTTTGCTCCAGGCCCCAGGCCACGGCCAGGGCCTCTCCTTCGATGGCCGCATAGCGTTGCTCCACCGAGGATAGGAACCGTGAACCAGCGAGGGTGATCCTCCATCGCTGGTTCAATGTTGTCGGAGCAGGAAGTGGCCAATACCACGCCTGGGCCAGTCAGGGCGGGGGCAGGTGCGCCTCCGCATGTCGTAGATCTCCATGCCCTCACGGATGGCCCCAATTATGGCTTGTTTGGACGTTTCCAGTTCAGGGGACCATGAGAATTTGCAGCGTGGGCTGAGGAACGGCTTGAATAGCGCCATAGTGTCGCGCAACTGAGCGTAGATCGTGTGTGTGTGTGTGTGTGTTTGTGGAACTGTGTTTTGGTGACATAATGATTACAAAGTCACAGCCTGTACATAGCTAAAATTTGTCAGAATCTTTATTCATTCATATACAAACAAAAATACTAAGGTCTGAATCCAAACTTAAATATTTTAATAATCTGCATTCATGATGTCATAGGCTGGGGTCACAGGTCACATGATATCCTTCTCAACAGGAGGTCCCACCCCATCGTCATAGCAACTGTGTTTGAGGCGTCCTCATGGCAGTTTGTTTTGATGGTTCTATTTCTAGAGATAAAGATGACAGACTTCAGTCATGCTCTCGCTCGCACACAAACACAACAAACACACACACCTGACCTCGTATCAGGATGTGGAGAACTGAGGGTCATTTATATTCTTCATCTTCTGTTCCCCCGGCCCATCTGGAGGTGGTCTACCCCGACCCCTCTACACCTGCAGCTTTCACCCGTCTGTCTTGACCTGTCTATGTCTTTACCTGTCTGTCTCCACCAGTCTGTCTTCACCCGTCTTGTATTTACCTGTCTAAATCTTTTCCTGTCCATTGCTGTGTTCCGATATCCATACTATCCGTACTTACTATACTTAGTTTGAGTACCTGGGGCGTTCCAATTAAGATCGGGTGAAAATAAGTGTACTGAAAGGACCCGGATGGTGTACTCAAAATGGTCAAACCACGAAGTGTGGATAGATGAACACTTTTCGTACTCAACGGCAGCCATCTTAGCTACGTAGTGGAAGAGGGCGGGGCCAGGTTGAGCCAAAGTCTGCGCATTTTCCACATAGCCTGCATTAATAGTCATTTTGTAGTTTTTATAGCTTTTACAGGCTGCTAGGCATAAAGAGTTCATCGTTCAAAGCGGGATGTTTATTGCGGGGGAGGTGCCGCAGCGGCAGTCGTGATCTTATTTTCCGGTGAGTGCGCCACGGAGTATTCGATTTGGAACTGACATCTGAAAATCAGCGCACTTATGCCGCTTTTCCACTGCATGGTACCAGCTCGACTCGACTCGACTCGACTCAGCTCGCATTTTTGGCGTTTCCGCCGCGAAAACATGGTATCTGGTACCTGAAGTGGCTGCTTTTTTTAGTACCGCCTCGCTCAAGGTTCCAAGCGAGCTGAGCCGATGCTAAAAGGTGACGTCGGCAGACGGCCACTGATTGGCCAGAGAGTGTGACGAAGTCATGAGAGCGACATGGCAACCATGCTGGTAACAGCCATAGCAGCGCCGCAGCCAACATATTCCAGTTCTTCAACTTCTTCAACATGCCAGCTAATAATACGAACACGAATACCATCGCATCGATGTCCTCCATTGTTATTATGTGGGTTCTGTCCATGTGTGGGTTGCGTAGGTGTTGTTTGCGTCGCGTACAAAAATACGTCACGGCTCTTTCGCGCAACCGACCCCGCCCACGTCCAGGAGGTACTATTTGCGGTGGAAAACGACCCGTGCTGCTACCGTGTCGAGTCGTGTCGAGTCGAGTCGAGCTACATGTGCGGTGGAAAAGCGGCATTAGTGAGTGCGGATAGTGTACTACGTTTAAGTGTACTCATGGAAGCATGGATATTGGAACACAGCATATGTCTTTACCTGTCCGTCTCCACTGGTCTGTCTTCACCCTTCTCTTTACCTGTCTATTTCTTTACCTGTCTTTAGGCTAACCTGTCTACTGGCTTGGGGGTCAGTATAGTAGACCCAGACCCCGGTCTCTGTGTGGACCTCTATCTCTGGCTGAATGGATGATATGTATAAACGTAGAGCTTAGCTAGAACCGGGTCTTAATGATCTAGAGCTAGATGATGAGCTGGGATTAGATGTAGTCTCCAGTGGAATGTAAGATCATAGGCATCGTGGCGTCCCTCACGTTACTCTGCTAGCAGACATGTTTTCATATTCTCATTATTATCACATCATACGTGGTGCTAGTCAAGAGCGAACACAAAGTCCTACAAGTCCTACATTTCTTTGGGAGGTTTGAGGCTGAGGACCTGAATAAAGGCTGCTACCTGGGGTTGATCAGCTAACTGGTTCACCAGCTACCTGGTGTTCACCGGCTACCTGGTTCACCAGGGTTCACCAGCTACCTGGTTTCCACCGGATACCTGGTTCACCAGGGGTTCCCCGACTACCTGGTTCAACAGGGTTCACCAGCTACCTGGGTTCACTAGGGTCCACCAGCTATCTTGTTTACCAGGGGTTCACCAGTTATCTGCTTCACAAGCTACCTGGTTCACCAGCTACCTGGTCTTCACCAGCTACCTGGTTCACCAGGGGTTCACGACTACCTGGTTCACCAGCTACCTGGTTCACGACTACCTGGTTCACCAGCTACCTGGGCTTCACCGGCTACCTAGGCTTCACCGGCTACCTGGTTCACCAGGGGTTCACGACTACCTGGTTCACCAGGTGTTCACAAGATACCTCGTTCACCAGCTGTCTGGTTCACAAGCTACCTGGTTCACCAGGGTTCACTTACTACCTGGGTTTCACCAGGGGTTCAACAGCTACCTGGCTCACCAGGGGTTTACCAGCTACTGGTGGCGGAACCCTCTTAGGACCTGACGCAGAGCATTCACCTCTTGTTGATGGTTTCGTCCTATCAGGCGATGGTATGGCCCACCAGGTGGGCGTGTCTAAAGGAGGACTTCAGGTGGTTGGCGCCCTGTGATCAGTGGGCGGAGCCCTGTGCTCGGTAGGCAGTGTTGTGCTTTACGTCTAACTGCCAATGATATCGGCTATCAGCCAATTGTCACGGGATGGCTAAAAGCTAGTAAGTTGATAGCTAAATGTTATAGCTAACAAATCAATTAGCCACCAGGTAAAGTAAAAACAGGTAGTAAAAATAACTAACCAACAGTAACTTGTTGGCTTTTCCCTTCTTAACTGGCTAACAGTCGGTTAACAGGCACAACACGAGCAGCTTCAAGCTAGAACAACACTGCTAGCTTCTCAACAGTTCATCTCAGATGGTGTGTGTATCGCTGCTGAAAACATAAAAATAGTGTTCCCTTCATCAGCACCATATACATCTTAGTTAAATTGTGTGTGTGTGGGTGTGTGTGTATGTGTGTTACACTGAGCTACAGTGTAGTGTGGTGTCCTAACAGGCTAACGGTGGTTTCATATAGCCCAGGCTAACAGGCTCACCAGGCTAGCAGCCTGAAAGCTGTTCTTGTAGGATATCCCCCGACAGGAAACACACCTCCACTCACTCCCTGATGCTCCGCCTCCTGTTGGCTCCGCCCTCAGCTCACCAGTTTGGGCAGAACTGTCCTAGGCTGAATGTTTCCGTTAGCGTCTGTGATGACGGCTAGGTTAGTTCTGGTCTTAGAGGAGGAGGAGAGGGTGGAGGAGGAGGGAGCTATGGTCTTAGAGGAGGAGGAGAGGGTGGAGGTGGAGGGGGTCAGCTTGGAGACAGAGGTGACGGTGCTGTCTGTGCTCCTCTTGGTGGAGGAGGAGGAGGAGGTGGTGGTGGTGGGAGGCCGGGGGAGGCGTCTCCGGAGCCAGGGGTGTCTCAAGGCCTGGCTGGGGCTCATGCGGATGGCCGGGTCCCACTCCAGGCACTGCTTCAGGAAGTCCAGGAAGAGAGGGTCGTCGCAGCCCCTCAGGGCGACGCTCCAGTCCTTGCTGGCCGGCGGGCCGCGGGCCTTACCCCGCCGCGAGCGGCCGGCGCCGAGCGAGGCCGACCCGTCCGCCAGCGTGCTCACCACGCAGTAGCGCGGGTAGCCCTTAGACGACACAAAGTTCTTGGCCCTCTTGGAGGCGTCCAGCAGCTTCTGGGCGGGCATGCCCAGGAGCTCCATGATGCAGGCCAGCTGGTCGGCTTCGTCCTCCCCGGGCAGCAGGGGGTACCCGGTCAGCAGCTCCGCCAGGATGCAGCCCAGTGACCACATGTCGATGGGCATCCCGTAGCGGGAGCCTGCAACACACAGGGGTAAATGGGACCAGCAACTAGGACCAGCACCTAGTCCCAGGAACAAGTCCCAGGACTGGTACCAGGAGCAGTACCAGGACTAGGACCAAGTATCAGCAACTAGGCCAAGGAACTAGTACCAGGACTAATACCATGACTAGTACCAGCAAATAGTACCAGGACTAGTACCAGGAACTAGGACCAGCAGCTTGTACCAGGAACTAGGACCAGTACTATAGGAACTAGGACCAGGAACTAGTACCAGTAATACACAAAGGGGGTCACTAATAGGACTAGGAGCTAGTACCAGGAAGTAGGACCAGTATTAATATGTTGAAATAGAAAGTAGTACCAATACCTATATGTTCACATACGCTAGACTAGTACTGGTACTAGTATGTTTGCATAGGCTAAACTAGAACTGGTAGTAGTATATTCGCATAGGCTACAACACACTAGCTAACTGGCAAGCTTAATGCTAAACATTTACAGACCGGTCAGTACTGACAACAGGGCGAAGGTTGCTCTTACCCAGAATGACTTCTGGAGCGCGGTAAAACCTGGACTGGATGTAGGTGTAAACTCTCTGGTGTTCGTAACAGCTTGAGCCAAAATCAATCACCTGCAAGGAGAGGAAGCAGATTGATTCTGATTCAATGATGCAGCCGATATCGGTTCACATTAGAATATGTAGAATATATTACACATGCTCTCCTATGATAAACTAATGGTCTCTTCATATGTGACCTTCAGTCCTATACGAATACACCTGTTCTAAGATGTCTATCCAACAGTGCTACTACACCTATGCTAACTTATGGTCTGATGCTAACATAAGAAGATAATGATACAGGATAATGGATAAAGGTCAGTGAAAAAGGACAGTGATGCAGTAGGCAGATAAAAGACAGTGATAAAGAAGGTAGATAAAGGACAGTGATACAGGAAGTAGATAAAGGATAGTGATAAAGGGCAGTGATAAAGGACAGTGATACAGGAGAGTGATACAGGACAGTGATAAAGGACAGTTATACAGGAAGTAGATAAAGGACAGTGATAAAGGATAGTGATGAAGGACAGTGATAAAGGACAGTGATACAGGTCAGTGATACAGCAGGTAGGTGATATAGAACAGTGATACAGGACAGGGATAGAGGACAGTGATAGAGGACACTGACACAGGAGGTAGGTGATAAAGGATAGTGATGAAGGACAGTTATACAGGTCAGTGATACAGGAGGTATGTGATAAAGGCAGTAATACAGGAGAGTGATAAAGGAGGACGGCGTACCTTGATGCCGCTGCGGCCCTGCTGTTTCAGCAGGATGTTCTCAGGCTTCAGGTCGCAGTGGATGATGTGGTTCCTGTGCAGTGAGTCCAGACACTGCAGGATGGAGTGGGCAAACTTCCTGACCAGCGGCAGGCTGAAGCCCTGGAACTTGTTCTTCTTGATGAGCTCGTACAGGTTCATGCTCAGCAGCTCAAAGGTCATGCAGATGTGGTTCCTGAAGGTGAAGTGCTCCAGCATGTGGATGACGTTCATGGTCGAGTCGTGGTCCTGCTTGCGGAGGTGCTCCAGGATGCGGATCTCCTCCGCCGCCTGGCGGTGGAACCGCTTCTCGTTACGCACCATCTTCAGCGCCACGTGGGCATGGCACTTATGGTCAAACACCTTGACCACCTGCACAGGTGAGACTGCTGTTAGCACTCGTCAGGTAATACCGCTTTTAACCCTCTGTACTGTACTGGTGTAATACTCTATTACTACTAGTAGGTAATACGGTAATACACTTCTGACGGTCTATACTTTCAACATAAAGTGTACATATTTATAATTTGAAATTTGTCCCAGCCTTTATATGACAGATACTATAGTATAGGGTCTATAGCATATAACCGCGTTTTCTGATTACAGTTTAATGTAACAGTAAGCTGACAACACCGCAATTGCAAATTAACCACACGGACATAAACATGGCGACCGGTCAAACAACACGGCGTTCGGCGAGCGCATCCGCCGTGTTGTTAAACAAATAACACCCCTAATGAACGGGGTTAAACCGGGTGAGCGTGTCGTTCACAGACACCAGCACGAACGAGTTCACAGTAACGTTCATCAGGCAGTAATACAGTACGTTCAGTTCACGACGTTCGCCCCAAAATAGGAACAAGTTTATGAACTGTCGTTCAACGAACGCGTTCAGGCACAACACTGCCAGTAGTTAGCGCTGGTCCGGGTTAGCTCTACAGTAGTTAGCTCTACAGTACCTGTCCGAAGCTGCCCTTCCCGATGACCTTGAGGACCTCGTAGCGGTACGCGACGTGGTCGTGGGGGACGTGGATGTAGGAGCCCTGGTCGTCATCGTAGCCGCTGTTGTTGGCTCCGCCCATCACCCCCGCACGCTTCTTAGCACCCGGTCCAATGAAATAGACTGAAGGGATGATACATTGATGAACAACACTGGAGAGAGAATACACTCACCCCTTCGCCCTCACCCCTCCACCCTCAACCCTTCATCCTTACCAATTCACCCCTTCCCTCTCACCCCTTTCACCCCCACCCCTTCGCCCCCCCCCCCCCCCCCCCCCCCCCTATTCCCGTCACCCTGACCTCTTACAGCGTCCCCCTCACCCTTTCATCCTACCTTCGGGATAGTTGAACACCTCATGGTGCTCGAAGGCCGACAGCTTGGACATGAATTGCCTCATGGCCTGCTCTGGGCTGAGGGGCGGAGCCTTGCTCTTGCTGTCGGCTGATTTGACCGTTGCCCCACTGCCCTGCCGAGCGTGGGCGGGATCTGAAGATGATTGGCGGTCGGGCCTTGATGTCAGAGCAGCCAGTCCGTTGGGTTGTGAGGTCAGAACCTGTCGCTTGTTGCTGTTCTCCTCGTAGAGCTGGTCCGACATGGCTGCCTTTGGACCACCCTGCATACATGAAGCCTATAGCCTTAGCACTGGGAAAGCTCTCTCCAATAGCATACCGTTAGCACTTTCAGCTAGCTCTCTGTTAGCATACCCTCATCACAGGGGAAGCGCTCTCCAGTAGCGTACCGTTAGCACTTTCAGCTAGCTCTGTTAGCATACCATAAGCACTTTGAGCTAGCTCTCTATTAGCATATCATAAGCATTGGAGGTGGTGAGTGAGGTCCCCCCATTCACTGTAAAGCGTCTTTGTGTGTCTAGAAAAGCGCTACATAAATTCATTCCATTATTATTATTATTATTATTATTATTGTGGGGAGCTAGGTCTCGGTTAGCAAACGATAAGAGCTCTATGCTTTATATATAAAATGCATGTTTGTATGTATGTATGTATATGTGTGTCTGTGTGTGTGCGTGTGTAACCTAATCAAGCAATAGTACTCTTATCCTATTTCTGTCCGTCATCATGACCTACACCTGTTAAGACATTCACTCACACACTCACACACACACTCACACAGACACAGCTAGCAGAGAGTTAGTAAGATGGCTAGCTCAAACTAACAGGGAGGCTATCAGAGAAATAGTAGCTAGCAGAGAGCAACCAGTATCTAGCAGGGAGGTTATCAGACAGCTAGCAGAGTTGGTAGCAGAGTGGTAAGAACAAAGCAAGAGTGGTTATCAGAAAACTAGTAGCAGCTAGCCAAGTTGGTAGCAGTAGCTAGCAGACGGAGTAGCAGGCAGCTAGTAGACTGGTCAGCAGAGTGGTTAGCAGAGTGCTTAGCTGGTTTTGGTTGACTGAGCTCCCAGCTGTCAGGATGTGTTTAGACAGCGGAGGGCTAAAAGTAGCCTCATGCTAAGTAAGACAGTGTGTGTGTGTGTGTGTGTGTGTGTGTGTGTGTGTGTGTGTGTGTGTGTGTGTGTGTGTGTGTGTGTGTGTGTGTGTGTGTGTGTGTGTGTGTGTGTGTGTGTGTGTGTGTGTGTGTGTGCGTGCGTTTGTGTGTGTGTGTGTGTGTGTACCGTAGGGAGCGGGGGTAGGGAGAGGGGAGATCCTGTCTGACTGGATGTTGCCCCACGCTGGAGATGACCTGACTCTCCACCTTTACCTGAAAGATATAAGTGAAGTTAGAGAGACACTACACACAGACACATTACCGAAGCATACCTAACCATGATCAACCCCTAACCACAAACAGAGCGGGCCGTGTTGTGATTGGACGGGAGCGGTTCAACTGGCTTAACAGGACTGACAACAGATTGAACATGAAGACTACTTAGCCTAGCCTAGCCGGCTTAGCCTAGACGGGTATGTCCTGAATTATCTGGTCAGCAGCCATCAACTGTCAGGTGGCTGACAAAATCAATCGGATTAGATCAATCAGAATACTGCTACATCAATCTCCACCTCCTTAAACCTTCTAGCTCTATATACAACTGAGTTTCTCCTCATTCTATAACAACTACCTCTATATACAGCTGAGCTCTATATACAACTGACTCTTCCTCCTAGTTCTATAACATCTAGATCTATATACAACTGACAGTTTCTCTTCATTCAATAACATCTAGCTCTATATACAGCTGACTGTCCCTCCTAGTTCTATAGTGTCTAGCTCTATATACAACTGACTGTCCCTCCTAGTTCTATAGCATCTAGCTCTATATGCAACTGACTGTCCCTCCTAGCTCTATAACATCTAGCCCTATATACAACTGACAGTTTCTCCTCATTCTATAACATCTAGCTCTATATACAGCTGACTGTCCACCTAGTTCTATAACATCTAGCTCTATATACAGCTGACTGGCCCCCTAGTTCTATAACATCTAGCTCTATATTCAGTTGACTGTCCCTCCGAGCTCTATTACATCTAGCTCTATATTCAGCTGATAATACACTGCATATAACAACATCTAGATCTACATAGAAATGACAGTATAGAGATGACACAACATGTAACATAACATCTAGCTCTATGTAGAACAGACAGTATACAATACACAACATATATACTGTACAATAACATCTAGCTCTATACAGAACCAACAATACACAGTAAATATACCCTATAACAAAAGCCTAGTGTTGTCACTTCTATATAGAGCTGCACTTGTTCCAGTATTAATAGAATATATCTGAATGTAGTTAATGTACTATACTATGGTACACTCGGTACTGGTCGTGCCGATGTCCCTTCAGCGGGAGGTCGCGGACAGGCAGGCCGGGCTATGAGGGCCGCGGGCAGGGGAGCGGATCTCACCCGTCGGAAGGACCGAGGCGCTTGGCTTCTTGGTCAACATGGCGGCCGCTGCTCTCCTCTGGACAGAAATAGACTCGATTCCTCCTCCTCTTCCTCCTCCTTACATCCACTCCTCTTCTTCCTCTCGCTCCTCCCGTGGCTCTCTGTCTCTCCGGCCCGGTGCTCCGATCATCGGCTCAGTGCGTGGCCTGACCCGGTCCTCCGGTGGGTGCTGGGCCGGTCCTCCGGTGGGTGCTGCGGGTCCGAGGAGTAGCCATTGCGGGGATCCGAGGCGAGGCGACCGGCAGCTCGAGAAGACGGGTCGTAGGGCGGGGCTTCCGACTGGAGGATCAACAAAACAAACGTCCTCTTTTCTGTTCATATCCCCACGTTTAATCATATTAATACATCACTCACTGTTTATGTCACCATATTTAAGCATGTTAATACTACTGATATCACAGTATATAAGCATGTAAATACCAAGTTATTAGATAAATATACAAGCATGTTATAAACATCGACTGCAATATTCCCCCCATGTACACCAAACCTCTGAATATAAAGCATGTCAGCACGTTATTCCCATAGACCTATACAGGCTCTATGGTTATTATTGTGTTTATTACATTATACACATGTATAAAGCAAATAAGCCTATAATGGTGCGGTGCCCTGTCTCACCAGCAGGGGGCGGTGTCCAATCTCACCACCAGGGGGCGGTGCCCCGTCTCACCAACAGGGGGCGCTGCCGACCGCGGAGCTCCAGACGTCGCCGGCTCATACCGCTGTACCCCCGAAGAAGGGCTTCAGCAGCCCGCTGACATATTACAGATTTAAACTCACTCGTTTAAACAGAGTTCACAGACTAAACCTTTTATTTCAAATAGAGCTCATCTCTCTTATCTCTCTTATCTCCTGATCTGCGGGAGGTTTGGAGGCTCGTTTTTACTGGTCCCTGATTGGCTGGACGCCTCGTGGAGCGGGAACTGAACATGGACTGGTTCGTTGTCTTCTTTATCAATACATTACTCCCATAACTCTGATATTGCTCCTATAACTTAGATATTACTTCCATAACTTATATACTACTCTTATATCTTTAATTCAGAATCATGTGTTCCTACATTTGTTTACACCAAGCTGTGTGTGTGTGTGTGTGTGTGTGTGTGTGTGTGTGTGTGTGTGTGTGTGTGTGTGTGTGTGTGTGTGTGTGTGTGTGTGTGTGTGTGTGTGTGTGTGTGTGTGTGTGTGTGTGTGTGTGTGTAGGCAAAGTGATCTCATGTCTCCGGTGGTCCGGGACACGGCGGTGACCAGAGCCGCTCGCCGCAAGATGCTGACCAGCAGACCCAGTATCCTCTGACTGGTTATCCGTAGTTAAGAGGCCTAGTATCCCCTGACTTGTTATCACTAGTTAACAGCTAGTTATTCTGGGTAACTGATCTACCGAACCCATAACTAGGTAAAATGGAGCTCCATCTAGTCTGACCTGGTTAGTTAAGGCTCTGCCGTTACAGAGTCTTGACTCTGTCCCACTGTTGGTAGGATCTGTCAGTCTTTAGTGTCTGCAGATAGATAGATAGAATACCCATTGATGTCGTCATGGCGACGCCGCATAACACTGCAGTGAGGTCATCTTGACGAGTCCCACAGCGGACCAGGGAGGCTGCTTATTGGACGGTGTTCCCGATGCAGCCTGTCCAGACAGGCTGGGTGTGGGCAGGGAGGGTGCTACTGATGAGCGTCTCCGACCAATCAGAGCGCAGGGTTCTCATGTCACTCTTTGGTGACCCCTCAGCTCGCTGGGAACCTCGACGGAGGCGGTCAGGGAAGAGGCGAACCTCTCCGGTTGTAGTGAACAGCGAAGTGTGGCATTCTTTTTGTTACCATGACTACCAGCCGTTTCCTTAGCGCCAACCCCAGTACCGTCCCCCACCACCGACTGGAGCCCCGGGGTAGCCATGGTAACGCCCGCCCGCCCCATGCTGAGGACTCCTGGCTCGCTGTTCAGACAAGCTGGTAGGAAACTTTTCTAAGGTACCAGATAGCTACAGCTAGTCCATAGGGTAGCTAATGGCTGGCTGACACTAGGCTGTCCCTCCCTACACCCTCTTAGGAAGGTAGTGGTCACTCTGTTTGGAGCGACTCCTTGAGGTAGTGGTCACTCTGTTTGGAGCGACTCCTTGAGGTAGTGGTCACTCTGTTTGGAGCGACTCCTTGAGGTAGTGGTCTCTCTGTTTGGAGCGACTCTGAATTCTAGATGGGCACATATATTCCAGATTTTCCAGCTGATTGAATGTTTTTGATGGATTCCCTAGATATTGTTTTTCATGCTAAGATTATATGTGGTGTCCTACGGTACCTGTCTTTGTCTCTTATCTGTCTGTGTCTCCAACCGTCTGCGTCTCTACCTTTCTGTCTCCCAGTGACTCCAAGGCTAAATCCAGATGTTTCGGCCATTATTGCAACTGGAAACAAATCCCAGCGCTTCACACGAGTTAGTGCACACACACACACACACACACACACACACACACACACACACACACACACACACACACACACACACACACACACACACACACACACACACACACACACACACACACACACTAACAACCCCCCTTGTTGTGTGTGTGTTTAGAATTTGGATGACAGTGATTGGACCAACAGTATTCTACCCTCTCCGCGGTCGGGATGGGCTGACACCAGCTTCACTGATGACTTCACCAACGTTAACTCCGCCCTCCTCAGAGAAGACGACCCCGGAGAGTCTGGTAAGGAAAGACTTTAGTCTACTTAGTGTGGTAAGGAAGGTCTTAAGTCTACTTAGTCTGGTAAGGAAAGACTTAAGGCTACTTAGTCTGCTAAGGAAAATACTTAAGTCTACTTGGTCTGTTTAATGTTAAGCCTTAAACAGTTAACACTGTAGTATTTCACTCAGTATTGCTTTAGTAATACTGTACTATTTCTGTGGTAATACTGTGGTATTTCTGTGTTGATATTGTAGTATTTCTCTGTTCCAGCTGCCTCCAGCCTCCTTTCGGACTTCCTGTCCGCCTTCCTGAAGCATTCTTCTTCTGCGGTGTTTGACCTGTTGGAGGACTACCACAACCTCTGTCTGGACAAGGTGTGTGTGTGTGTGTGTGTGTGTGTGTGTGTGTGTGTGTGTGTGTGTGTGTGTGTGTGTGTGTGTGTGTGTGTGTGTGTGTGTGTGTGTGTGTGTGTGTGTGTGTGTGTGTGTGTGTGTGTGTGTGTGGTGGTCTGACCTGGGGTGGTCTGAGCTGGTGTTTTATAGAGCTAGGTCTGACCTGGTCTACAGGTGTTTTATAGAGCTAGGTCTGACCTGGTCTACAGGTGTTTTATAGAGCTAGGTCTGACCTGGTCTACAGGTGTGTTATAGAGCTAGGTCTGACCTGGTCTACAGGTGTTTTATAGAGCTAGGTCTGACCTGGTCTACAGGTGTTTTATAGAGCAAGGTCTGACCTGGTCTACAGGTGTTTTATAGAGCTAGGTCTGACCTGGTCTACAGGTGTTTTATAGAGCTAGGTCTGACCTGGTCTACAGGTGTTTTATAGAGCAAGGTCTGACCTGGTCTACAGGTGTTTTATAGAGCTAGGTCTGACCTGGTCTACAGGTGTGTTATAGAGCTAGGTCTGACCTGGTCTACAGGTGTTTTATAGAGCTAGGTCTGACCTGGTCTACAGGTGTTTTATAGAGCAAGGTCTGACCTGGTCTACAGGTGTTTTATAGAGCTAGGTCTGACCTGGTCTACAGGTGTTTTATAGAGCTAGGTCTGACCTGGTCTACAGGTGTTTAGGTAGAGCAAGGTTAGCCACTGTGGCTGGCAGGTTGTCTTTGGTTCTGCTGGTGGTGACATCATCCAGTGGTTCAACTCATTTAACCTTTTACCTCCCCCGTCGAGGGGAGAAACTATGATTCATTCACATTAACAGCACTAGATGATTCCATTGTCTCTTACGGCCGCCCATTTTCGATCAAGATTAAAGACGTTTATTGATCAAAATGACAGACCATTATAGATCCAGATTACAGACCATTATAGATCCAGATGACAGGCCATTATAGATCCAGATTACAGACCATTATAGATCCAGATGACAGGCCATTATAGATCCAGATTACAGACCATTATAGATCCAGATGACAGGCCATTATAGATCCAGATTACAGACCATTATAGATCCAGATGACAGGCCATTATAGATCCAGATTACAGACCATTATAGATCCAGATGACCGACCATTATCGACCCAGATTACAGCCATTATCTATCCAGATTACAGCCATTATAGATACAGATTGCAGCCATTATAGATCAAGATTACAGCCATTATAGATCCAGATGACCGACCATTATCGACCCAGCCATTATCGATCCAGATTACAGCCATTATCGATCCAGATTACAGCCATCATAGATCCAGATTACAACCCGTTATAGATCCAGATTACAGACCGTTACTGCTTGGGTTTTTGTTCATTGTGTTCTCTCTCTTCCCTCTCGCAGGTGGAGGTGCTGCAGAAGGTGGTGCAGCGGGCGGGAGCGTCCAGCAGAACGGCAGGGGTGCGCTGGATCCTCCAACAGGAGAGCTCCACCTGGAGGCTGATGACCTCACTCTACAGGTACCTGTAGAGTGAGGTCTTGCTACCCGTCTCTCTCTGTCTCCGTAGTGCCTGTCTGTATCTCACTCTTGTGGGCGTCTGTCTGTGTGTAACAGGGACAGAGTTCAGTCTGCGTTAGAAGAGGACATTGACATGACTGTAAGTTACAACTATATTTAATACGTTAACAGGAACAACTTTATTTAAAAACGTTAACAACTTTATTTATGACGTTATCCGTGTGTGCGTGTGTGTAGGTCGCCAGTCAGAGTGAGAAGCTGGTGGTGGAACAGCTATTTCAACGAGACGCCGTTATCAGGCAGGGCCAGGTAACACTAGACAAAGCGCAACACTACGTGACACTCAGCAACACTACACTACACGAAGCACTACAGAAAACACTAATCACTACACACAACACTACACTCCTGACTAGAAACTACTGACTACACACTACACTACTGACTGCTTTCTGCTCTGTGTCTGGCTGGCTGTTGATTGGTTCTTCGTGTCTGGCTGGCTGTTGATTGGTTCTTTGTGTCTAGCTGCTGGTTGATTGGTTCTTTGTGTCAAGCTGCTGGTTGATTGGTTCTTTGTGTCTAGCTGGTGGTTGATTGGTTGGAGAGTATTGCCAAGGACCAGATTGGAGATTTCTCCGATAACATTGAGTTCTACGCCAAGAACGTCTGTTGGTGAGTAAATACCCGGTGAATACTCTGTGAATACCCTGATAATACCCAGTAAAAAAATTATATTTGTGTGTGTGTGTGTGTGTAGGGAGAACACCCTCCATGCTTTGAAGCTGAGGAGGAAGGGGTCTGTGGGCCTCTCCATACCGTTGGTCACGGAACTGGTAAGACCCGTTACCATGGAAACCATAAGGACCTCTTGTAGACCCATGAGAGCATTGGTAGAATAACGTTTTACGTGTGTGTGTGTTATCCTCCTAACCCTGTTTTGTGTGTGTGTGTGTGTGTGTGTGTGTGTGTGTGTGTGTGTGTGTGTGTGTGTGTGTGTGTGTGTGTGTGTGTGTGTGTGTGTGTGTGTGTGTGTGTGTGTGTGTGTGTGTGTGTGTGTGTGTGTGCGTGCGTATGGTCACACCCTGATGTGTGTGGGGACACTAGGACCCAGACGCTCCCCTCAGACAGCAGCGGCCGCTGGCCAACCTGGACCGAGAGGACGACACCAGACTGCTGAAGAACCTGCTGACCCTCATCAGGGCCGGCATGACTGAGGAGGTGAGGACCTCCTGTTGGAGGAGAACCTCCTGGTCAGAGGGGAACCTCCTGGTCAGAGGAGAACCTCCTGACCAGAGGAGAACCTCCTGGTCAGAGGAGAACCTCCTGACCAGAGGAGAACCTCCTGGTCAGAGCAGAACCTCCTGGTCAGAGCAGAACCTCCTGACCAGAGCAGAACCTCCTGACCAGAGGAGAACCTCCTGACTTAATCAGAGCTGGCATGACGTTGGAGGTAACTGTGTGTGTGTCTGTGTGTGTGTGTGTGTGTGCAGGCTCAGAGGTTGTGTAAGCGCTGTGGACAGGCCTGGAGGGCAGCTACCCTGGAGGGCTGGAAGCTCTACCATGACCCCAACATGACCTCAGGTAACCTCTGACCCCAACACGACCTCAGGTGACCTCTGACCCAAACACGACCTCAGGTGACCTCTGACCCAAACACGACCTCAGGTGACATCTGACCCCAACACGACCTCAGGTGACATCTGACCCCAACACGACCTCAGGTGACCTCTGACCCCAACACGACCTCAGTTGACCTCTGACTCCAACATGACCTTAGGTGAACTCTACAATGACCACTCCATGACCTTAAAGAGTAGCGAACAGGGTGTATTCCCTGAATGTCATCGGTTTCATGCTAACACCTTGAAGTTTTCGGGCGATTTCTTTGAGTACATAAAGCGGGCTCATGTTTAACTCTTTGTGTGTGTGTGTGTGTGTGTGTGTGTGTGTGTGTGTGTGTGTGTGTGTGTGTGTGTGTGTGTGTGTGTGTGTGTGTGTGTGTGTGTGTGTGTGTGTGTGTGTGTGTGTGTGTGTGTGTGTGTAGGCCTTGGCAGGTTGACTCCTGTTGAAGGGAACCCCAACAGAAGGATCTGGAAGCTCTGCTGCTGGTCTCTCTCTGAGGAGGTAAGACTGAAAACTAACGTCATGTTTTCATGGGAGTAATAATGTCCATCATGATGGTGAATTCATTTGAGAATAATGTTCATCATAATACTATGATGGTGAATTCATGTGTTAATAATGTCCATCGCAATGGACATTATGATGGTGAATGAATGTGTTAACAATGTTCATTATAATGCTATGATGGTGAATTCATGTGTTCATAATGTTCATCGTAGCGCTCTGTGTTCCTGGTGTGTTTAGGAGCAGTTGGACAGATATGAACGAGCCATCTACGCTGCTCTGAGTGGAAACCTGAAGGCTGTGAGTTCAACCTTATCAATAATACGACATGATCATTTAGGAAATACATGATCAATACATTATGACATCAAGTATACATGATCAACAATAAAATATGATCAATATTTCATATGCATAATCAAATCATCATATACAACGATACACAATTACTAATAAAATATGATCAAAATATAAAAGACATAATCAACACATAATTTACAACTTTTTAGACAATCAATAATGCTGTGTGTGTGTGTGTGTGTGTGTGTGTGTGTGTGTGTGTGTGTGTGTGTGTGTGTGTGTGTGTGTGTGTGTGTGTGTGTGTGTGTGTGTGTGTGTGTGTGTGTGTGTGTGTGTGTGTGTGTGTGTGTGTGAACAGCTCCTTCCAGTGTGTGAGTCGTGGGAGGACTGTGTGTGGGCGTACTTCAGAGTGCTGGTTGACTCCCTGGTGGAACAGGAAGTGACCTCATCAGGCCTGGCCAATCAGGAGGAAGAACCGCTGCCCAGAGAGTACACGGAGGCCAAGTAAGTACTACTAAAACGACTTATTACTAGTAATACTATTATTATTACTACCAGTAATATTATTATTATCAACAGTAATACAATTTTTATCAACAGTAATCCTATTTGTATTAACAGTAATACTATGATTAATAGTAATACTATGTGTATTACTCAGTCTAGGGTTCTACTAAACAGGCTCTCAGTCTAGGGTTCTACTAAACAGGTTCTGCTGACTAAACAGGCTCTCAGTCTAGGGTTCTACTAAACAGGCTCTCAGTCTAGGGTTCTACTAAACAAGCTCTCAGTCTAGGGTTCTACTAAACAAGCTCTCAGTCTAGGGTTCTACTAAACAGGCTCTCAGTCTAGGGTTCTACTAAACAGGCTCTCAGTCTAGGGTTCTACTAAACAGGCTCTCAGTCTAGGGTTCTACTAAACAGGCTCTCAGTCTAGGGTTCTACTAAACAGGCTCTCAGTCTAGGGTTCTACTAAACAGGTTCTCTAAGGTTCTAAGCTGGGTTCTAAACGGGTTCCCTTCCTCTAGCTGGACTCTGGAGAAGATCTTCATGGAGCTTCAGGCAACCGACTCAAAGGTCCGTGTGCTCTATTGAAGTGCATGTTTAATGTGTATAATGATGTTTGATGTGTACATATTGTATGTATAATGTCTATAAGGATTTATTGTGTATTTCTGTACATATTGGATGTGTAATCTATGTTGAATGTATGTAATGACGTTGAATGTATGTAATGTTTAATGTATGTGGTTTCAGAGGGTTCTAGAGGAACACGGGGAACATCACCACGTCATCCAGAGGCTAGTCATCCTAGGAGATCTGGATGGTGAATATTAAATAATCTATTTTAATATTTGTATAATATACCATTAAATCCTACATGAATATATCATCTATATTCATATTTACAATCTACTATATATCATATAATATCTATATTCATATTTAAAATCCTTTTATTTGCCATTATATTAATATATCATTCATATTGATATGAACAATTTATTATTATTCTGTATATTATTGTTGAGGTACTGTGTGATGTCATCATTTAGTCTACTTCCTGTGTTCCCAGGTCTGATGGAGGAGTTCAGTGATTGGTTGAGCAGCTCTAAGCCCCTCCCCTCTCACCTGCTCCGCTTCATGACTCACCTGGTGCTGTTTTACAGCAGTCTAGGCATCGCACTCAAGGTACACACCTTATACTACACACCTCTTACTACTCACTACAGGCATTATACTACGCATATTATGCTACCCACTATACCCACATTATACTACACACACACACACACACACACACACACACACACACACACACACACACACACACACACACACACACACACACACACACACACACACACACACACACACACACACGGCTGTAATATAGAACTGTGTTTTGTCTTTAGGAGGAGGTGTGTGTGGCTGTGCTTCAGTCTTACATCACGCTGCTGATTGAGGAGCAGCAGTCAGAGTTGATTGCGAGCTACACTAGCCAGCTGCCAACCGCGCTCGCGGTACAGCGCTATGCTTCCTATCTGGAGGGCGTCAGCCAGACTGAGCAACAGCGACGGGCTCTCCATCTCGCCGCCGATGCTGGTAGGACTACTAGTACCTACCTGCCTATACATTAAAAGGACGAGTACCGCATACATAATCACAGACGCCGGCAAGAACCGTAGCTCCACAACTAGCACACATGCAGTAGCTACATAACTAGCACACATACAGTAGCTACACAACTAGCACACATACAGTAGCTACATAACTAGCACACATACAGTAGCTACACAACTAGCACACATACAGTAGCTCCACAACTAGCACACATACAGTAGCTACATAACTAGCACACATACAGTAGCTACACAACTAGCACACATACAGTAGCTACACAACTAGCACACATACAGTAGCTACATAACTAGCACACATACAGTAGCTACATAACTAGCACACATACAGTAGCTACATAACTAGCACACATACAGTAGCTACATAACTAGCACACATACAGTAGCTACATAACTAGCACACATGCAGTAGCTACATAACTAGCACACATGCAGTAGCTCCAAAACTACATCACATACATTATCTCTCTATGCACAGTAAAGATGTATGTATCTCTATGTCTATAGCTATAGCTATCTATCATATCCTACCCTGATATATAGAATGTATAACTGTGTGATGACATATGCACTGTGGGTGTGTGTAGGACTAGATGTTGCCGCGGTAACCCAGCTGGTGGTGGAGGCGGTGAGGGAGAGGGACGGACCAGAGTTCACCCCTCACACGCACACCCTGGACACCAATACCACACAGGTACTACCATAGTCCTACCATAGTACTACTGAATGAATCCTACAGAAGTACAATATCACGGTTTACAATGTGAGGCAGGTTGACTCTTATCGAACAGTTAATATTATTACTACTCTTAGTATGTAAAATTACTACTAGCATTGTACTGTTGGTATTAGTACTGTTAGTACTGTTATACTAGTAGTAAGGCTAATAGCAACAGTATAACATTTTAGTACGAGTAATGTTACTACTAAGTACTGTTACTACTGTTAGTACTACAACAGGAGGCCGGGCTCTAGCAGCAGCTAACTGTTCTGTGCTGTGATAGGACGACCAGAAGAAGATTGATGTGATTGATTGGCTGCTGTTTGAGTCCGCCCACCGCGCTGAGGCCCTGAAACAATCCAACGCCATCATGAGGAGGTTCCTAGGTACCTGTCTGTCTACCTGTCCACCATGATGTCCTTCTACCTGTCTGGCTGTCCGTCTGACACCATGATGTCTCACTACCTGTCTAGCTGACCCCAATGATGTCCTTCTACCCGTCTACCTTTCTGTCTGACCACCTGTCCGATCTCAATGATGTCTGTGACCACCTGTCTGTCTGACCACCTGTCTGTCTCCCTGTCTAGCGGTCCAGAAGCACGAGGCGGCTAAGGCCGTGTTCTCCAAGCTTCCCGCCGACTCGGTGAAGGAGGTGCAGCGCCAGTGGGCGGGGCTTCAACCGGACACGCCCCTTCCCGCCGAAGACCTCAACGCCATCCGGGAGCACCGCTGCATCCGGGCCTATCTGGTCAGCAACTGTCTGTGTGTCTGAACACCTGTCTGTGTGTCGACAGTCAGCACACCTGTCTTTGTCTGCACACCTGTCTGCGTGTCTGCAGTTGTCTGTGTGTCTGTCTGCACACCTGTCTGTCTGTCTGTGTCAGCACATCTGTCTGTGTGTTAATAGTTTTCTTCCCTAAATCCTCGCCTCCTAGGAAGCCCACGAGGCCTTCAGTGATTGGTTCAGCCACAGTAGCTCCGCCCCTCAGAAGCCTGTCCCCGCCTCCCAGGCTAAATTCACAGAGAGAGTAGCCAATGAGATGAGGGAGAACGAGTACCAGGTATAGCAACACACACTACACTTCTACTGGTCCTACTGGGAGTTTCCCAGTACCACTAGTCTTCTGGTTCTAGGCTCCATATTATAGATCTATGTATATTATGTATGTCATCTAGATGGTTGCCTCCAGGAGCTGGTGTATAATGTATCGAACATGTATATAATGTGTATACTATGTCACATAATGTGTATAATGTGTTGTAGCTATATATAATGTATATGATGTATGTATATATATATATATTGTGTAGGTGGAGTGCACCGCGTGGCGTGGCCGTCTCCAGGTGTTGGTGGACGAGGTGAAGGAGAGAGTTTACCAGGTGCTGCTGTTCGCTGACGGATGGATGATCGACACCCCAGAGGTACGTGTGTGTGTGTGTGTGTGTGTGTGTGTGTGTGTGTGTGTGTGTGTGTGTGTGTGTGTGTGTGTGTGTGTGTGTGTGTGTGTGTGTGTGTGTGTGTGTGTGTGTGTGTGTGTGTGTGTGTGTTTACATGTCTATCTGTGTGTCTGTCTCTCCTCTCAGGGCGAAGTGAGTGAGCGCGGCCTCCAGATGGCGCTGCTGCGCTCGCTGTGCGTCCCGCGGCTCAGCTTCCTGCTGCTCAGCGTCCTCACCTCCTCCTCCCGCCACCAGGAGGCGCTGCAGCTGGCCGACGTCCTGGCCGCCACCAACAATCACCTCCACCAGGTCTGTCTGACAAACCGTCTGTCTCACCGGTTTTTTGATGGTCTGTCAGATCTTGTCTCACCTGTTCTTTTGATCGTCTGTCTCACCTGTCTGTCTTTTCTGCTCTTGTCTGTCTGTCTGCTCTTGTCTGTCTGTCTGCTCTTGTCTGTCTGTCTGCAGGTGTTTTCTAAGGAGGATCTGAGGCGGTTTCTTCAGAAGATCAGAGAGTCGTCTCTGATGCTTCTGGATTCTGGCCTGGACGCCCTTGGATACACCTGAACACACACACTGATACATACATCCTGATACACACACCCTGATACACCCCCCATAATACACACACCCTGATACGCACCGATCAAATAATTTGTGATTAAAGAATCTTTTGAAGCAGATAGTTTCCTTCTGTTTTTTTATTCAATCACCTTTAATTCTGCTAAATTACATAAATACTTTTTTTTTTATAATTGCTGTTCCACATGTTGTTCTATTCGCTGGAGGAAAGTGTGGTTGTGGTTCGAAAGAACCGTTGGACCAACAATCTTAAAACCGGTGTGCATGGGTTTGGGTGAACCCTGCTCTGAGTGGGTGAGGGATAACTGCTCTGAGTGGGTGAGAGTGACCCAAGCTCTGAGTGGGTGAGGGATAACTCTGCTCTGAGTGGTTGAGGGTGAGGGTGAACCCCACTGGACTGAATAATCGTGTTCCATCACGAGTGAGCAATCAAAACATTGAATGAAAAAAACAATAGAGTGGTAGCTATCTAGATGACTTCCGTCATCACTCCCTGTGCTTCCAGTATTTCTGGACGCTACGGCTTTAGCGGAAGTGACCGAACTGCCCGGGACGCTTTCAATCTTAAAAGTTCCGATTTCCCTGAGTTAATACATCGCTGAAATATTTGGGATCATGTTGGTACGCAAGAAAATAAAATATCTAACATAGTATAATATAACTAGTCGTTTTTACATATTTACATATTGTGCTTTTAATGTGTTTTTTGACTAGATAACAGATGGTGTTGGTTGTTTGCCTCCTGGCCAGCAGGGACGCTGTCGCTTTCAATACTTCGATTTGTTTTCCCAACTTGAGCGCCTCGGAGATGCTCCAAAAGTGGCCGACTGACGGTAACGCTGCTCCCAATCAGCACGGATTTAACCCCCCTACTCCCGGGATCTAAGCCCTGACGCCGCATCCCCTGGACGGACCGAGGCTGCGGTGCCGAGCGGCCGGGAGACCAACCGCAGAGGCCGGGAGACTAGCCGCAGAGGCCAGGAGGCTGCGGACAGAAGGCGCCTTGTCCCAAGCTTTCCTGCTGCGTGGCAGCGGAGCCAGAATGCCAGCTCCCGGTGTAGACTGCGGGTCTGGATGAGTTTCCATCAGATCGACTTTCCTTCACTTTATAATAACGCTCGTTGGAACCGAGATGACGCTCGGTCTGCAGGACTTGTCCGCCAACAGGCGGCTGGCGGGCGGGCTGCTGGTCAACCTGCTGGCTTCCATCTGCATAGTCTTCCTCAACAAGTGGATCTACGTCCACTATGGGTTCCCCAACATGACGCTCACCCTGCTGCACTTCGTGGCCACCTGGCTTGGGCTCTACGCCTGCCAGAAGATGGACGTGTTCGCCCCGAAGAGCCTTCAGCCCCAGAAGATCGTGTGGCTGTCCCTGAGCTTCTGCGGCTTCGTGGTTTTCACCAACCTGTCGCTGCAGAACAACTCGATTGGTAGCTACCAGCTGGCCAAGGCCATGACCACCCCGGTGATCATTGCGCTGCAGACCGCTTGCTACCAGAAGAGCTTCTCCACCCGCATCAAGCTCACCCTGGTGGGCTCACAAACACACACACACACACACACACACACACACACACACACACACACACACACACACACACACACACACACACACACACTAACTCACTCGCTCAGTGACCTGAATAGATGCCTTGCTGCTTAACTCCGTCTTGTGCTTTGTGAAAATATTCAATTTGGTTTTGAATTTTAAGTTGACGGGAGATTTATTGTTAAGAACTTTACAGCAACAACCAGTCAAATAACTCCCAGCTAACTGCTGTAAATTAGATCACACCAAAATGATATTGATACAGATGATACATTTTAATGTAAAAATGAGTTGTAATCGATACCCAGTAAGATACTGCAATATAAAGTTGCCAGTTTGTTGTACTGAATTGATAGTCTGTCTGTCTCCAGGTGCCAATCACAGTGGGCGTGGCTCTGAACTCTCTGTATGACCTCAGCTTCAACGCGCTGGGAATGATCTTTGCCTCGCTGGGCGTCGTGGTGACCTCGCTCTACCAAGTGGTGAGAGAGAACATAGTCATAACGTTATTGCTATTTAGTTGTATCTAAACTGAATAACTTTATCTGATCACATTCATACTACACTATATTTTAGTGGACATTGTCGTTTTTCCTTTAATTCAACTTTAAAACTGCTTTGGCAAAGTTAATGTCTCTGTGTGTCTGTCTCTCTCTCAGTGGGTGGGCTCTAAACAAAAGGAGCTCCAGGTCAACTCTATGCAGTTGCTGTACTACCAGGTAATGTAGTACTATTGTATACACTGTAGTACTAGTATATACTAGTGCTAATATATCTAGCTCTAGATAGATCTAGATCTGGATCGAGATAAAGATGTCTCTCTCCTTCTCTCCAGGCCCCCATGTCCTCTGTTTTCCTGGGGGCGGTGGTCCCGTGGTTTGAGCCGCTGAGCGGAGATGGAGGATTACTGGGACCCTGGTCACCTGCTGTCCTGGTAAGACAGACAGACAGACAGACAGGCACACAGACAGACAGGCACACAGACATACACAGACCGACAGACAGACAGACAGACACAGGTTTGGTTGCTAGGTGATGGTGTCGTTTGGTTGCTAGGTGATGGTGATGCTGTCCTGTGTGGTGGCCTTCCTGGTCAACCTGTCAATCTACTGGATCATCGGGAACACCTCGGCCGTTACGTATCCTTAACATGCTAGCCTAACCGCTGAACACGATGCTATGCTAACTGCTGGACGTGATGCTATGGTAACCGATAAACATGGTTCTACTCTTACTACATGAGGCTTGGCTAAGCGCCGAACATAATATATGCCAACCGTACAACAGGATGCTATTCTCAACGCTAAACATAATGCTAGGCTAACCACTTTACATGATGCTGGATCTGGATCTTTTTTTTCCTGAGTTTATCCTCCCAGATATAACATGTTTGGTCACTTTAAATTCTGCATCACTCTGATTGGAGGATACTTGCTCTTCCAAGACCCACTGTCATTAAACCAGGTGAGATCCGATAAGCTCATCCCACTGGTGGACACTGAAGCTGCCCAGTATAACCAGGGTCTTCAACTGGTGTGAGAGAAAAAAACTTTTTTTTTAATGTAAAATTAACAACTGCTACTGTCTCTCTATCTGTGTGTGTGTGTGTCTCTCTCGGTGTCTCCGTCTCTCTGGCTCTCTGGCTCTCTCTCTCAGGTGTTGGGCATGCTGTGTACGCTGGCTGGTATTCTGAGCTACACTCACTTCAAACTGTCAGAGCAGGAGGCGGGGACTAGCCGCCTGACTCAGAGGCCATAGGCTCGCCCAGCTGTCATAGCAGGAGGTGGGGCCTAGCCGCCTGGCTCCGAAGCCAAAGGCTCGCCCAGCTGCCAATCCCCCGCTACACGGCTGCTACTGGCTGCTCGTTTTGTATTTTTTTTTTAAAAATGTGAACTTGAAGACGAGCGATATGATTGGTCCTCTTCACTTTTCTATGTCTTCTATTTCTATCTTCCTTTTTGAATAAAGACATTTTACAGACGCTGATGAAGGCATGTTGATTCTTTGTGTGAAATATTGAAAGGCGATCTTAAAACCGGGCCCTACAAAACCTTGAAGGTTTTGCTTGTTACAGAGGGAGGCGCCCCAGACCACCACACCTCCACTTATACTGGGATACATAAAGCTCTTAAATCTGACCTACAATATCTTTAATTATACCAGTTAGTAGGCCTAATAGCTCTTGGATCTTACCTACAAAAATGAACACCTGCTCATTAAAGATGTGAACATACTTTATATATCCGAGTATAATTGGAGGCGTGGTGGTCTAGGGCGCCTCTGTAACGAGGATGCTCACACTACGTCCCTGTTGATTCTTATCCTACAGAATGCCAGTCAGAGGTCTCCGCTTGTCCTGTAGCACCGCAGCTAACGTCTGGATAAACAGGAAGAAGACAAGCACAGGGAGAATCATCTGTCTCTCTCTCTCAGTAAAAATAACAACGTACTGCAGCTAAAAAGAAAAGTCCTTGAAGTGGGTAAGAGAATAAAGCTTTTCAAATCTCTGGACAATATTGACTTTCTCTCTCTTTTAATAAATACTAATAAGGTTTAAGTAACACAATAAAAAAAGTAAATGATTAGCAAGAAAATAAATAGTTAATATTTAGATGAGGTATTCATAGTATCGGTGTTGTTGTTATTCCGGATGGTGACCACAGGGGGTGCTGTTTTCGCGGTCAAAGGTAAACGATGGATCTGAAAGTCTACCACCACCGATATAGGGCAGGATTGTAACCGACCAGCAGAGCAGCACCCCGGGCAGCAAGTCGACCCGTCTACGGTAAACACATAGCTCCGGAAAATACAGATTTACAAAGAAAATATTGGCTACAGTATCACTCATGATTTGTTAAAACATGAAAACGGATCTAAATAACGGAGTCTAATGATGTTGTGAAAACTGTAGCATTAGCCTGAAGCTAACAGGCCGCATAGCCTCGGACTTTCCTGCTGAAAGTCCCCGACGCGTTTTGGGCAACACGGCGACAATCAGCGGTCAACTTATCTCGTTATTGTCACTGGAACAGATCGGGCTTTATGGAAAAGATTACTAAACATGTTCAAGTTGACAGCTAAATGAAAACATGAAACTTGGTTAACCACTGTGTGAAAGAATATTAATGTTATATATAATACACTAATATAATGTAATATACTTTTTTTTTTTACATATTGAATGATAATATATGTATAACATGTATGTATAATATTACATATTGTATATTATGATAATATATGTAGGAAATACGATGCATTGAACTAATAGGAAAGTAAAATACATTGTATTATGGAAGAATATAGAAGACCTAATACTTCTATACCCGTAAACTTGTCTGGGCATGTCTCAGGTTAACCCGGGTGATACAAGACTAGTGTGGTTTACCCGGGTAATACAAGACTAGTCATATTAACCTGAGTTATACAGTCAGGTCACACTAACTGTAATGTCCAGCTGGTTACGCGAACGTATCATGGAGCCACGTGGATAACAATCAGTCATCCTTCTGAAACTGTTGAGACATGTTGGGACTAGTCGGGGCTAGTCGGTTCTAGGGTTGGCGAAGAGGAGCTAGGCTAGGAGGAGCTAGGCTAGGCGGAGCTAGGCTAGGCTAGGCTAGGTCGAGCTAGGCTACGCGGAGTTAGGCTAGGCGGGTCCAAACTGCTGGTCTAGTCCTGACATGTTGAAGAGAGGTGTGTATAAGACTAGCTCAGCTGGGAGGTCTTGTTGCACTTTATGTACAGAGCATGTATTCACTAGGTAAGACCTTTTATTGATATATCTGAATAGAGTTTATGTATTTATAGATCCTTATTTATATAGGGAAGTCTGCTTGATGTGAGGCTAAAACTAACTACTTGCTATCTTCCAGACATCAAGATGTCAGGTGACAGCTGTGACAAGTCTGTCCAGGACAGCAAACTGGTAAGCCCCTGTCTGTCTGCCTATCTGTCTGTCTGCCTATCTTACTATCTGTCTCTCCGTCTGTCTTTCTGTCTGTCTGCGAGCCTGCCTGCCTTCCTGTCTTTCTGTCTGTCTCAGTTTGAATCTCCACTATGTCTTACTGTACATAAGACATTAACTGAACCTAATCTAAATTAGGTTGAATTGGTATATTTATATATTCCCCAGATGAAGAGTTGTGGGGTCAGACTGGTTCAAGTGTGTAATACCAGTGTCCATGGTTCCAGTGTGTTATACCAGTGTCCATGCTTCCAGTGTAATATCAGTGTCCATGGTTCCAGTGTGTATGAAACCCAAGGAAACACTGGGTATGTGTGGCACAGCGCCATAGAATCAACACTGAGCACCACAAATTGATTCAGCTTCTCTTTTATTTTTTTTGCGATTTTTAAATAGAAATATCGTTCAGTTCATTCATCTCCGCATAGCACTCTTTCTCCCTGTCATTCTCGTTCACACTCGCACACAGAGACAAGCGCGCATACACAATGGCGCGCGGGTACACTACCACCTACTGGATAAACCCGCATATCATACATGCACACGCACTGATAGCGGATTCGCCCGCTCCTCCTCTCAACGCGCCTACAAAGGCAAACCCGAAGCAGCGGGATATGTCAGGGATAATGTATAGAGCGCCGGTCATTATCGGGAAAATAAGCCCCGACAGGGCTAGAATGTAGGGCGAACAGGACAACGACGCGCAGCGGATTTGTCTTGCTTCACCCTGAAGGGGCTTATTTTCGATATTGACCCGCGATGTTCTAAACATTATCCCGCTTATTACACGGCTACTTGCCAAAACAAAAAAATAACTTCACATGGTGTGTCTTTTTACAATTTATTTGTTACCAGCATTCGTAGTGTTGATCAGCAGAGAAATAGTCCACCAAAGATGTTGACGTCGCTTAGCATCCGAAGACGCTGGGGTTGACAAGTTACCGACACCTGCGGAGTGATACCGAAGACCCGTGTAATAATTGCGATTAATGTGAAATGCGGTTATAGTTTATATATATTACGGTGTTACACCCCCAGGCCGTTCTGCCGGCGAGACCCCACCCCCCCCCCGCCGCCCCGCCAACAATTGCTACCTGGTCTGTGGGATACACTGATACCAGTGTCCATGGTTCCAGTGTGTAATACCTTGTTTCCATGGTTCCTAGGTGAGACCCTCAGCTGAGTTCCAGTCCCTCCTCCTATTGGCTGGAGCCTCTAAAGACCTCTTCACCATGAAGGAGGTACCATGAAATAACCATACAATTATTATCTTATCCATTATGCAGGCCTACCATATTAACACTATCAATAGTATATTCCATTATGCAGGCATATTAGACGTATAATATTGATATATTTATCAATGTCAATATTATTAAAATCTTATTTGATAAATCATGTAGGTAATATATAACCTGGGTCAGTACATTAATGCATGTATTATGTCGTAGGTCATGTATTAGCTGGGTCAGTACATTAATACATGTATTATGTCGTATTTCATGGATTACCTGGGTCAGTACATTAATACATGTATTATGTCATAGGTCATGTATTACCTCGGTCAGTACATTAATACATGTATTATGTCGTAGGTCATGTATTACCTGGGTCAGTACATTAATACATGTATTATGTCATAGGTCATGTATTAGCTGGGTCAGTACATTAATACATGTATTATGTCGTAGGTCATGTATTAGCTGGGTCAGTACATTAATACATGTATTATGTCGTAGGTCATGTATTAGCTGGGTCAGTACATTAATACATGTATTATGTCGTAGGTCATGTATTAGCTGGGTCAGTACATTAATACATGTATTATGTCGTAGGTCATGTATTAGCTGGGTCAGTACATTAATACATGTATTATGTCGTAGGTCATGTATTAGCTGGGTCAGTACATTAATACATGTATTATGTCATAGGTCATGTATTACCTCGGTCAGTACATTAATACATGTATTATGTCGTAGGTCATGTATTACCTCGGTCAGTACATTAATACATGTATTATGTCGTAGGTCATGTATTAGCTGGGTCAGTACATTAATACATGTATTATGTCATAGGTCATGTATTACCTCGGTCAGTACATCATGCAGAAGGAACTTTTTGACAAGACTGAGCAGCACATCGTCCACTGCTCCCATGATGCACTTGGGAAGGTCCTCGGAGTCCACAGCTTCTCCGTCAAAGAGCCACGGTGTGTGTGTGTGTGTCTGTGTGCCTGTGTGTGTGTGTGTGTCTGTGTGAAACAGGAATCTAAACATCAGTTCTGTTTGCGTTTCAGAATTTTGTTTTCTTTAATTACCAAGAATCTTGTTGCAGTTATGAGTAACGGTAAGATCTGCTCCTCCTCCTAACTCCTACATATCAAAACTTCTCTTCCTGCTCCTCCTGACGCCTGCATATCATAACTCCTCCTAACTCCTAAACATCATAACTCCTCCTTCTTCTCCTCCCAATGTCCGTCTGTATTTCAGAGTCATCTCCAGAAGTCTCCCAACAATGCACAGTTAAGACAGAGGTAACACACACACACACACACACACACACACACACACACACACACACACACACACACACACACACACACACACACACACACACACACACACACACACACACACACACTCTCCTCTGAACGTGGATGTGTTATATTGTGTGTGTGTGTGTAGGAGGAGTCGGTGTCTCCTGGCTCCAGCAGGAGGCGCAGGAGGAGGAGCAGGAGGAGCAGTGAGCCGGGTGAGTCTCTGGAGGTATCACATGGCACCGGTCATGTGATTTGATGATGCCATCAAAATGTCTGCCTGCTCCAATCACCAGCCTCCTGTTATTGTTTCATATCGCTATGGATCTATAAATATATGATAATAATAGATAAGTTATCATCATTTGATTTGATTTTTTTAACTAGAATAATATCACAAGACATTTCGCCATGAGCCAACTCGTCGTGTCAATTAAGTTGTGAGCATGCTAAAATGCTAATGCTAACTGTACGTCCACACCAGGAGCGACCAAAGCGTCAAAGACGCTTTGGTCGCTCACAAAGTTTCGCTGCAAATTTTTCTGTTCGCTTTGGTCGCTCAAGTCGCTCATGACGTACAATTCAATTATGCAGACGCATTTAAAGGAGCCGTATGCGTTTAGTAGGCCCTACAGACAGCCATATCAAATAGTGAACTCTCCCATACACCTTGGCCATATTGCCGAGACGGTTTTGCTTGTTCGATAAAGTGCTTCGACAACAAGTAGGACAGTGATTCCCCCCAATATAAAAAATAATCCTAAAATGTAGGCTAATTACAACCGAGAACAAAAAACTCTGCGTGCTGTAGTAGTTGAAATATGTTTCACTGATCTGGATCTGCAAATCATGATCTGCACTCATTCGTCGCATTCAAAACAAATCGACATTAGCGCACATGGCTAATTTGCATACGTGCACAGGACTGGTTGGCTCCGCAAGGCAAATAATGGAACATATCTATCTATCTAGGTCTTTCTGTCTATCTATCAACGCGTGTCTAGTTTTAATGGGATGTATTGTGTGTATGTCCAGTCAGACTTGTTCTGTGTGGTCTTGTAGGCTACTGTCCTGTGTGGTGAACCACCTAAATGGATTCCCGACGATTTGTGTCGTTTGGTATTGATAAAGACTTGACTAGGCTATCTATCTAGACTATTTAATTAACAATTATTCACCTCAGGCTCCGTGAATAGTGGGGAATAGAGGGATAAAAGACAAGAGATATATCCCTTGTCATTTATCCCTCGTCTTGTCGATTAGTTTGTTTATGTGACGATTTCAAAAACTTTTTTGGTTTTGTTTAAAGCATGCTACACGCGATTGGTTGGTTAGATTGGTGGCATGTAGAGCAAATTAAAATGAGTCCCGCTTGAATACGAACGTTCTAGATGTAGCCTATAAATACTCCCGCTTATCATCACTTGATATCCAAACCACTATGGCATTTCGATCTTTGAACTGAAAAAGGGTGGGTTCGTACAACACCGGGTGCCCAGTTACAGCCGCGATTAATACTTCAGCCGACATTTTGCTCAGTGAGTGAATAAAGGTAGGTAGGAACCAAAGTGCCTGCCGATGTTCCCTGGGATCCACGCAAGCGAAGAGCGTCTACATTCCGATTGGCTGTCAGTGTTTGGCCGCTGAAGCGAATAATAGTCATTTGCATAAAGTTAAAAAGTTTTCAACTTCTTTTTGACGCTCTGGTCGCTCAACTTTGGCCGCTGGTAGCGTTGGTCGCTTTGGTCGCTCTTGCCCATAGAAAGTGAATGACTTCCGGCGATTTGGTCGCTCAATTCGCTTCTGGTGTGGACGGACAGTAACAGGCTGATATGCTAGCCAGCTTCGCTACAAGGCCCTAGGCCGCTCTGAAGAGGGCTGGGATTGGCTGAAGGATGTTAGCTCATCTGCATGTCTCCATTAGTACGTTCATCTAGAAGGTTCCAATATAACAACAGAACTGGTCCTGCCAGGTCCGTCGTGCTCCAAAGAGGAGGAGGAGGAGGAGGAGGAGCAGGAGGACGACCAGGATGAGGACCAGGAGGGAGGGAGGAAGAGGAGGCGCTCTGATAGCTTCTCTCTGACCTTCGATGACAGCTTGTCCTGGTGTGTGATTGGTGGACTCAGAAATGACACCGACTGCCAGGGCCAATCCGCTGACACAAACAGTACGGTGAGTACGCCCCTGCTGTCTGTCTGTGTGTCTCTCTCTCTCTCTCTCTCTCTCTCTCTCACTCTCACTCTCACTCACACACACACACACTTTGTGTGTCTGTGTGCTTCCGTCTGGAACTGATTTAGTGTGTCTGTCTGTGTGTTTAGGTGAGTGATCACTTCAGTGTGGAGTTTGAAGTTGAGTCTCTGGACTCAGACGACTACAGTGATGAAGAAACGTCGTTATCTGGGGACGACCAGGTACACACGCACACACACATACACATTCACGTATATATATATGCATACACACACAACTGTTCAAAAGTTTGCGGTAACTCAGAAAGTTTCCTGTTTAGAACAAATAGAACAAAACAGAAAGGAAACCCTAATTAAACCTCACTCTGGGGGAACAAACTATCTTCCTCCCGACCAGAAATAAAAGGTAGGTGAGTCTGCCGGGTCCTCTTACTACGCTGCTCTAACCTGAACTAATAACGTGAAAACAACCATCGCCAACCACCAACGCAGAAATGATAGTAAAAGCAAGAATGTTCCCAAATGGGAACTTGGTGCTTCACAGCAACTTGCCGTATAGGGCTGGGTATTGCCAGGTACCTCGCATACTCGGTTCTAGATTACAGTGACTGAGAATGCTTCTTTTTTTATTTTTTTTTGAAGTCATCAATTTAAAAAAAAAATCTGAATCGAGAACAAATAAATTGCAGTCCACAGTCAGTCGGCCGCGGGAACAAACAGCCTGTGGAGGAGAAATAGGAGCGGAGAAGAGCGCAGCTGCGCTAATACAATATCTGCCCCTATAATGACGTAACATCCACGAGAACTCACACTTTTTTGTGCTAACATAATTGCACGAGGGTTTTTTCTAACTATCAATTTGCCTTTTAACACGATTAGCTAAACAATGTAACAATAGAACACAGGAGAGATGGTTATGGGAAATGGTCCTTTGTCCACCTATGTGGATATTCCATTAAAAATCTGCTAGAATAGTCATTCACCACATTAACAATTTCTAGTCTTTCTGAATAATTTAATGTAATCTTCATGGAAAAAACGGTGCTTTCCTTTATAAAAAAGGACATTTCTAAGTGACTCCAACATGTTGAATGGTAGTACATTATATATAAATAATTTCCTCAGGTGTATGAGGTGACCATCATCGAAGCAGAGGAAGACTCTTCTGATGAAGATCCTGAGATTACAAAGGATGTGAGTACCCACCTTCCTCCTCTTCATCATCATCAGCTGACCTCCACCAGCTGGTCCTGAATGTGTGTGTGTGTGTTTCTGTCTGTGTGTGTGTAGGACTACTGGAGATGCTCTAATTGTGAGGAGTTGAACCCTCCGTTGCCTAGGAACTGTAACCGCTGCTGGAAGCTGCGTCAGGATTGGCTCCCTGAGCTGTCTGTCAGCAGAGCAAACTCTGCCTCCCCTGATCACAAAGTCATGCCCACCAAACCCTCTGTGGACCAATCAGTTGCCGACCAAAACTCCTCTCCAGGTAACACAACCCCCCTGTCCAAGTAACACACACACACCTGTCCAGGTCACACACACACACCTGTCCAGGTAACACACACACACCTGTCCAGGTCACACACACACACCTGTCCAGGTCACACACACACACCTGTCCAGGTTACACACACACCTGTCCAGGTAACAAAACACAAAACACCTGTCCAGCTAACACAACCAGGTAGGACTAACCCCTGTCCAGCTAACACAACCAGGTAGGACTAACCCCTGTCCAGCTAACACAACCAGGTAGGACTAACCCCTGTCCAGGTAGGACTAACCCCTGTCCAGTGTCCAGGTAGGACTAACCCCTGTCCAGGTAGGACTAACCCCTGTCCAGGTAGGACTAACCCCTGTCCAGTGTCCAGGTAGGACTAACCCCTGTCCAGGTAGGACTAGCCCCTGTCCAGGTAGGACTAACCCCTGTCCAGGTAGGACTAACCCCTGTCCAGGTAGGACTAGCCCCTGTCCAGGTAGGACTAACCCCTGTCCAGGTAGGACTAACCCCTGTCCAGTGTCCAGGTAGGACTAACCCCTGTCCAGGTAGGACTAACCCCTGTCCAGGTAGGACTAACCCCTGTCCAGTGTCCAGGTAGGACTAACCCCTGTCCAGGTAGGACTAGCCCCTGTCCAGGTAGGACTAACCCCTGTCCAGGTAGGACTAACCCCTGTCCAGGTAGGACTAACCCCTGTCCAGGTAGGACTAGCCCCTGTCCAGGTAGGACTAGCCCCTGTCCAGGTAGGACTAACCCCTGTCCAGGTAGGACTAACCCCTGTCCAGGTAGGACTAACCCCTGCCTCTCGTCCTCAGGACCAGAGGACGATGTGGACGTTCCCGACGGAAAGCGGAGCCACTCCCCCCGAGCCCCCTCCTCCCCCCGGCACCCCCCCTCTTCGGACCTCCTGGGCTCCACCCCCTCCCCCCCGCCCTGCGACCCCGCCCCCCCGCCCGACTCCAAGAGGACGGTCTCCACGGAGACGCGGCTGCCGGAGGCGTGCGTGGAGCCGTGTCTGATCTGCCAGACGAGACCCAAGAACGGCTGCATCGTCCACGGCCGCACCGGGCACCTCATGGCCTGCTACCCCTGCGCCCGCAAGCTGAAGAGGAGGAACAAGCTGTGTCCGGTCTGCAGGGAGCCCATCCAGAGTGTAGTCCTGACCTACCTGTGCTAGACCAGAGCATAGTCCTGACCCACCGGAGTCAGACCTAACCCTGAGCCCCTAACCCTCTGCTCCTGACCTACCTTAGACCCCTTCCCCTCCAGGGTCTGGTCCTGACCTACCTTAGACCCCTCCCCCTCCAGGGTCTGGTCCTGACCTACCTTAGACCCCTCCCCCTCCAGGGTCTAGTCCTGACCTACCGTAGACCCCTCCCCCTCCAGGATCTAGTCCTGACCTACCTTAGACCCCTCACCCTCCAGGGTCTAGTCCTGACCTACCTTAGACCCCTTGCCCTAACCATACCCACCTAGTAACCCAGAAGGATTTAAAGACGAGGTACTGGTCAGAACGCTGAACTGATCACAAAGACATATTTCATTTATCGAATCTGTACAGTATAAAGTTTAATAGAGTGAGCAGAAAAATGTTTATCTTGTATTCACTGAATAAAGTTTATTCGAAGGCTATCAAATCTAGTTTAGAGTGATTAGGTGGTACAAACCCGTTGGCCTTAGTGACAACACAAGTGGGCGTGTCAACCTCGACCAATGATGGACAGACACACTGTGTGTGTGTGTGTGTGTGTGTGTGTGTGTGTGTGTGTGTGTGTGTGTGTGTGTGTGTGTGTGTGTGTGTGTGTGTGTGTGTGTCCGAGGGCTGAAGAACAAAGACCCCCTGTCGGAGGAATGGTAATGACTGGGAATGACTTGCTGTGAATACAAAGGACTGGAGTCCTAGTTTTAAGTTCTTACTGTGTACAAAAAAAGGTAGTACACTTTGCAGTACTCCCTGTATGTAGTAGTGTATAGTAAACAGTATGTAGTACAGTGTATGTACACTACAAACTACATACTGTTCTACACTCAGTACTACATACTGTGTAATGCATACTGCTGTAGCGAGTAAGAACTTCAGTTAATCAGCCTATACATCTCAACACAATAGATATAAACAGAAACCTTTATTAGACATGTTCTTAATATTTCACAAAGTCAGAGGTAACATGTTTAGAGTATTGATATGGAAAGTTCAATAGAAACTTAAAAAGGCTTTTAGAGGGTTCCATTAGTCCAGTAGAACCCCTTAAGGGAGGTGAAGTAGATCATTAAAGGGTGCTATAGGTCCAGCAGCAGCAGTGTGAGTAGCAGAATGCAGAAGAGGGTGGGGGAGGTTGTGGCTCCTCCTCCCTGTTGGTGGGCGTGGCCACATAGGGGAAAGATCATGGCGGGGGCGGTGCTTGATGGCTTCATCAGGAAGTCGTGGTTCAGGGCTGAGAAGCCTTTCTGATTGGAGGGGATGGAGAGCATCTCCTGGGCAACCTGGTAACCAGGAAATGATACCTGCCAATCAAACAGAAGAGAATAGATCCATGGTTTCTATGGTTACTGGGACTGATATTAAGGTTGCTTCCATAGTTACTGCATGTGTACCATGAAAGTGTAGTTGCCCGGTAACAGCAGGCGGTAGTATTCTCCGTTATGATCGGTTGTGAAGGGACAGCGATCCAGCCGGTCAGACACCACCACCAGCGCCCCCTGGAGAGGACCAGAGGAACCTAACACACGACCTTTTACCCCTGCACACACATACACACACACACACACACACACACAGAGTTCAGTCATCTGACAATACACTCAACATGAAGTACAACCAAGACTCTCTAAACCCATGTAACCGAAAGCAAATGGCAGAGGCGTTGCTAGGTAACTAACGTTTTGTACCTGGTTGTATGAGTCGTTGCTAGGTTACCGTAACGTTGTACCTAGGTGTAGGAGGTGTCGCTAGGTTACTGTAGCGTGGTACCTAGGTGTATGAGGCGTTGCTGGGTAACCGTAGCGTTGTACCTAGGTTCATGAGGCGTTGCCAGGTAACCGTAGCATTGTACCTAGGTGTATGAGCCGTTGCTAGGTAACCGTAGCATTGTACCTAGGTGTATGAGGTGTTGCTAGGTTATCGTAGCGTTCTACCTAGGTGTATGAGGCGATGCTAGGTAACTAGTGTTGTACCTAGGTGTATGAGGCGTTGCTAGGTTATCGTAGCGTTGTACCTAGGTGTAGGAGGTGTTGCTTGGTTACAGTAGCATTATACCTAGGTGTATGAGGCGTTGCTAGGTAACCGTAGCATTGTACCTAGGTGTATGAGGCGTTGCTAGGTTATCGTAGTGTTGTACCTAGGTGTATGAGGCGATGCTAGGTAACTGTAGTGTTGTACCTAGGTGTATCTGTTGTATGAAGGCAATGAGAGGCGGTCTGTTGGCAGTCCAGAAGTCTTGGAGTTGATCTTCTGCAGGAAATTTACAGCAAGAAACTTCCAAGGTGATGTCCAGACACTGAGCGTGGAGATAACTGTAGTCCTGGAGGCCTCCTGCAGCAACAACGATAGTTACTGACCAGATGTAACCTAAACCTTACCAGAACTAACCCTAACCACTGTCCAGAACTAACCCCAAGCAACCATAGCCCTAACCTACCAGAGCTAAACCAAACCATTAAAAACCTTAAGTAAACCAATTGGTTAGTCATTTAAGGTAAGGATAAGGAGGTGCAGGAAAGTAGTTGCAAGGTCAGGGTTAGGTAGGTTATGGTTAGGATTAGTAGGTTGAAGGCATAGTACCCACTAGAACACCTTTATTTACCATTCAGGCTTTATCAGGCTTCTCGTGATCTACTCCATTGTGCTTTGTTCTACGTTACATTACTCTTTCACTGGTTATAGTTAGTAGTTATAGTTTGTGTAAGTAGGTTAATGTTATGGTTAGATGGTTAGGGTTAGTAGATGAAGGTTAGAAGGTGGAGGTTACCCTTTACCTGACAATGGATACCACTCGTAACCGTTAGTGATGCCATCTGCAAACTTGTTGCTGTGAACGCAACTGTTTCCATGGTGCATGGAGGTGTGGCTGCTGGCGTAGACCTTCGCAAGGTGGACGAAAACATCATTATCAGGTGTGACGCTAGCCCCGCCGACGAGCACCCTACCTGGAAGAGTGAAAGAAGGAATTGTTGCTAGGTAACAGTACTACTGTTACCTAGCAACAATTCCTCCTAGCAACCCCAACAACACTACTGTAGTGTTGTTGGGGTTGCGTATCGTTGCTGGGAGACAGAAGTGTTGTTAGGGTTGTGCATCGTTGCTAGGTAACAGAAGCTTTAGGGTCATGTATCGTTGCTAGGTAACAGTAGTGTTGGAGTTGTTGATTGTTTCTAGGTGACAGTAGTGATGTTAAGGTTGGAAAGCATTGCTAGGTAACAGTAGTGTTGTTAGGGTTGTGTATCGTTCCTAGGTAACAGTAATGTTAGGGAAGTGTATTGTTGCAAGGTCACATTAGTGTTAGGGTTGTGAAGCATTGCTAGGTAAAAGTAGTGTTAGGGTTGTGTATTGTTGCTAAGTGTAGTGTTGTAAGGGTTGTGAGTTGCTAGGTAACAATATTGTTGTTATGTTATATAGCACTGCTAGGTAGTTGTATTGTTGTTAGGGTTGAGTGCTAGTTATTGAGTAAAAGTGTGGTTACCTTGGTTACTGTCATAGGGATAGCTGGCGACTAGCGCTCCACCGTGCAGGTTAGCAGACAACACGAACGTCTCAGAACGCAACCAACTCATCACCGCCTCCACCTACACACACACACACACACATACACACACACACACACACACCAACACATGCACACCAACACGCACACATTCACACGCATTGACACACACATACACACACACATGCACAGGCACACATGGACACGCATAGACACGCACACACACACATGGACACGGACACGCGCACACACACACACACACACGCACAAACGCATGCATAGACACATATATGCATGCATACATGCATAGACACACAAACACATGCATAGACACACACACACAAAGACACAAACAAACAAATAGAATGAGCACTAGTTAGGGTAAAAATGTGTACTAGTTAGGGTAAGAATAAGTACTATGAGTACTAAATAGGGTAAGAATGAGTACTAGTTAGGGTAAGAATGAGTACTAGTTAGGGTTAGAATGAGTACTAGTTATGGTAAGAATGAGTACTTATTATGAGTACCAGTTAGGGTAAGAATGAGTGTACCTCTGGTTCTCTCTGCTGTTTTGGCTGCCGTGAGTGATCAGAGAAAACGTCAGGAAAGTTTCTGTTGAGATCGACGCCGTTGTGGTTGTACCTGCCATGAAACTTAATTTAACTCTTTATACGTTAGAGGGTGTATCAGCGATGTTGGGTGGTGACACTTCTGTTGGTATTTAAAGCGAGATCCCAATCAAACAGAGCCAGCCTGCCCCTCCCTTCTGTGTTTCGTGCATCCAGTATAAACTCATGAACGCAGTGCAAAACCCCACAACACCCACCCCTTGTCGGTGATTGGTTGGCATACCATTTAATTTGGTTTTGAGTGGTTGGTATTACCATTTTTTTGCCTGCGATTTCGGAGCATAGGCTGCTTACAGAGACACGTTTTATTGACGGCCTGCTTATGGGGCGGGCAGCTAGCGGATCGTGAGGAAAGATCAGATGAATGAGATCATTTATGTTTCGCCTACAATCGCTGATACAACCTTTAAGCTTTATTTACAGATTAAACAGTTCACACTCAATCGCACATGATCGTTTGTGTGTGTGTGTGTGTGTGTGTGTGTGTGTGTGTGTGTGTGTGTGTGTGTGTGTGTGTGTGTGTGTATGTGTGTGCGTGTGTGTGTGTTTGCGTGTGTTACCTCCCCTGGTTGTATAAGCTGTGTGTTTGCGTGTGTTTGTGTGTGTGTGTGTGTGTGTGTGTGTGTGTGTGTGTGTGTGCATGTGTGTTACCTCCCCTGGTTATATAAGCAGTGTGTGTGTGTGTGTGTGTGTGTGTTTGACTTCCCCTTGTTGTATAAACTGTGTGTGTGTGTGTGTGTGTGATACCTCCCCTTGTTGTTTAAGCAGTGTGTGTGTGTACGTGTGTGTTTGTGTGTGTGTTTGCGTTTTTTTACCTCCCCTGGTTGTGTAAGCATTGTGTGTCTGCGTCGTCGAAGCCATCAGGATTCATTGACGGCAGGAAGTGAATTCTGGTGCTGCTTAGCAACCGCTTGACGGATGAACTGTTGCTATGGTAACCTTCCACCAGGAAGTCAATTAATTGAAGCAGCAATTCCCTTCCCACCACCTGATCACACGCACGCACACGCACACACATAGTGATACACACACAAAAATAACCATACACTAACACACATATACACACACACAGGTAATGGCGGCATTGGTAGTGTTGTGTTGCAACAGTACCGATGCTGTGGGTTGAATGTTAATGTTTGTATTTGTGGTCGAGGAAAGGAAAAAGAAGATGATAGAAGAGATGGATAGGGAGATGGGTAGAGAGATGAATAGAGAGACAACCATTACCCTAACAGAAGAGATGATAGCCAACCCTAACAGAATAGATGATGGCTAACCACGACATAAAGTATAACGCTTAGAAAAAGCGATATAATGATAGTAAGAAGCGCTGAGTGCTTTTCCGACCTTTTATTTGTCAGGCAGTCCTCTTTCTTTGTGTGAGGAAATTAAATACCTACATCATGTCATATCCGATTCCTGGGCGGATGACAAAGACCTCTACCAACAGCGCTGTAAAAGTTTTGCTCAAGCTAACATGCTTATAAGAAAGTTTTCTATGTGCTCTGACTCTGTGAATGGCTCCCTGTTCAGAACCCACATCACACCGTTACATAATGCTCAATGGTGGTCTAACTATAAGAAAAAGAGTATGCATAGGCTCAAGGTAGCATTCAATGAGGTCGCTGCTTTGTGTCCCATGGTGGCATAGTGCCAGTCAATTGTCTTAAGACAACTGATGATGTTTAGCTTTATGTGTCGCCTGGAAAAGTCAGAGGCCCACATAATTGAAGCCCTAGTCAACCCTCTGAAAAGCTTCCATAGATTCACTGCTGCAATAGCCTGTATATCCTATAGGGCCAGGCTAGTATGCAAGTTTTATGTTGTTTTTTTCTATACTATTTATACTGTATGATGTATTATATGAACCTGTCTGCAATAAAGCTTTATTATTATTATTATTATTATTATTAATATTAATATTAACCCTTACCCTAACAGAAGAGATGATGGCTAACCCTGACCCTAACAGAAGAGATGGCAGTTAACCGTGACAGAAGAGGTGATAGCTGTGTGTGTCCTACCTCATTTCCGTGCATGTTGGCTACATAGTTGAACTCTGGGATACCAAGGGTGTGCTGCCTGGGATTCAAACCAACGATCATTACCCACAGCTCCTGACCTAGAGAGACAGACAGACAGACGGAAGGACTTCAATCATTAACATTTATCAATGTCTGTCAGGGCGTAGTTGGCGAACACAAACTCTGCAATCACTAGTAAACTGCAATCAAGTGTCTGTAAAGGTTCCAAATCTACACTGTAAAGACCACTGACCACAGGCCACTGTAGAGACACACACGTATTAAATCCCCTTCTGAAGCTTCATCCACCTTCCTAAATGAGTTTTCCGCCGTAATGGAACCCAGTAGGTCTGCTGGCCCAGAGGTTCTGCTGTAACACATTAGGACTGCTGGACCAGAGGTCCAGCATATGGGGTCCACTAGGTCTACTAGACCCCATAGCTCTTGACCTAGTTAATTAACTGCCAGGTGGTGACCAGATTAACTGTGTGTGTGTGTGTGTGTGTGTGTGTGTGTGTGTGTGTGTGTGTGTGTGTGTGTGTGTGTGTGTGTGTGTGTGTGTGTGTGTGTGTGTGTGTGTGTGTGTGTGTGTGTGTGTGTGTGTGTGTGTGTGTGTGTGAGAGAGATTAAATGAGCTACACAGAGGTTACTATGGCATCAAATAGTTCAAAGTAATGAGTCAACTATTACGCAGTCTCTGTCTCTCTGTCTCCCTCTTCCTCTCTGTCCCTCTTCTTCTCTCTCTCTCTCTCTCTCTCTCTCTCTCTCTCTCTCTCTCTCTCTCTCTCTCTCTCTCTCTCTCTCTCTCTCTCTCTCTCTCTCTCTCTCTCTCACCTCTCACAGACCGCCCTATGCTGTGCAGGTGCGTGATCTCAGGTGAGGTTGTGTTGATGTGCAGAAGATATTCCTTCATCGCCGTGTTGTCATGGTAACGGAAGTCCAACGCAGCGGCCCGGGTGATAAAGAGGAGGACGACGAAGAGGAGAAACATGCCTTCACAAGGCAACCCAAAACAATCAATATTCTAGTAGAACTAAGTAGTAGTACTAGCACTAAGTAGTAGTACTAGCACTAAGTAGTAGTACTACTACTAGTAATAGTAGTATTAGTAGCAGTAGTAGTAGTACTAAGTAGTGGTAGGAGTAGTAATAGTAGTAGTACTTAGTGGTAGTACGAGTACTAAGTAAGTAGTAGTACGAGTACTAAGTAAGTAGTAGTACTGGTACTAAGTAGTAGTACTACTACTAGTAATAGTAGTATTAGTAGCAGTAGTAGTAGTACTAAGTAGTGGTAGGAGTAGTAATAGTAGTAGTACTTAGTGGTAGTACGAGTACTAAGTAAGTAGTAGTACAAGTACTAAGTAAGTAGTAGTACTGGTACTAAGTAGTAGTAGTACTGTTACTAGGTAGTAGTAGTACCTATTAAGTTGAAGTACGACTAGTACTACTACTTAGTACTAGGAAGTAGTACTACTACTTAGAACTAGTGCCACTGTGCTACAACTACTAAGACTAAGTAGTAGTTTCAAACACTGTCATGTAACGTTATATACTGCCCTTGAATGTGAACTATTTCTCGGTGAAAAGTTGAATAATGTTGAACGGTTAACAAGAGGCGCTGCTAGTGACCACTCACCCCGCTGCATCGGAGCTCGGTTGGTGAGTCCTCCTCGGGTAAATTCGGGTTCGTTATGGATGGAAACATGCACCCTTCGTTCGAGTCAAGTCCCAACAAACCCACCCCTCTCTCTGTCCCTGTCTCTTACTCTCTCCGACTCTCTCTCTCTCTCTCTCTCTCTCTCTCTCTCTCTCTCTCTCTCTCTCTCTCTCTCTCTCTCTCTCTCTCTCTCTCTCTCTCTCTCTCTCTCTCTCTCTCTCTCTCTCTCTCTCTCTCTCTCTCTCTCTCTCTCTCTCTCTCTCTCTCTCTCTCTCTCTCTCTCTCTCTCTCTCTCTCTCTCTCCCCCCCCCCCCCCCCCCCTCTCTCTCTCCCCCCCCCCTCTCTCTCTCACTCCCCGCCCCCTCTATCTCTCTCTCTCCCTATCTTTCCATCTGTCTTCGGTCTTTTCAGTCGCGGTTTATTTTACACTGCGCCTTTATTAGTTGAATAACGGTAATA
>NC_082385.1:4925600-4938165 GCF_031168955.1 Gadus macrocephalus | reverse complement strand
CCTAAACCTAACCCTCACCCTAACCCCAAACCTAACCCCTAACCCCTAACCCTTACCCCAACCCCTAACCCCTACCCCAACCCTAACCCCTAAACCTAACCCTCACCCTAACCCCAAACCTAACCCCTAACCCAAACTCTCACCCTTAAACCTAACCGCAACCCCTAACCTTAACCAACGAAAGCTAAACAACAAATAAAAACCTAACCCTAACCATTGGTTCTTTGGGTTCTATGGTCATTGGTTATATTGGTTCTATGGTCGTCGGCTTTATTGGTTCTTTGGGTTCTATGTTCATTGGTTCTATTGATTATTTGGGTTCTATGGTCATCAGTTATATTTGTTCTTTGGATTCTATGGTCATTGTTTATATTGGTTCTTTGGGCTCTATGGTTTATAGAACCTAATCTAAGATAGATTGAGTTCAGTTTTCCATTAAAACCCGTTAAGACCTGAGAGGGAAAGTAAAACTCACTGTGATGAGGGAATCATCCTCTATAGTTCAAGTAGGAAAAATAATATTAACTATTATATATTATTATGATTGTCACTGTGTTTAATACGGCTTACATACTCAAGTACACGTCGACATTGTCTAGTTTATAGAGTGTAACTGGGCTGTGGGTCGTCATCACGGCAGTCTCAGATTACCACCGCTTCGAGCTCCTTGATTCACTGGTTTTACGTGGACTTGAGTCTTGATGACCACGATATAACCTCATCTCCCCTGTTTGGGAGTGTGTGACTGTCATCATCAAAAGTACATCACAATTTCTCTTTAGTTGCAGGCAGTAAATATATTTACATAAAGTATTTTAAATGAGTGTCTATTCACATCACAACGGTTCATATCCTTATGATATAGTTCACTGAAGACTTATAGTCGGTAGGCCCAGTCACATGAATAGTTCAAGAGACAGTTCGACGCACATTTACCTTTCCAGCATCACCATGGTAACCACATGTCATACAGGGTTGAACAGTAACTCCAAGGTCTGACCTTATTAGGGCAGGTTGGTCACCCCGATTGAGCCAGCTTATTGGCTGAATATAGAGGACTGAGGACACGCTAAGACGTCCAGTTCTATGATAGTGCAGTGTTCTATAGGGCTAGATATCCATTGCTATGGTACTGTAGTGTTCTAGAGGGTTAGATATCCATTCCTATGGTACTGTAGAGTTCTAGAGGGCTATATATCCAGTCCTATGATAGTCTAGAGGGCTATATATCCAGTCCTATGATGGTCTAGAGGACTAGATATCCAGTCCTTTGGTATTGTAGTGTTCTAGAGTTAGATATCGAGTCCTATGGTACTGTAGTGTTCAAGAGATTTGTATATCAAGGTCAGAGAGGGAGATGGTTAGGAGGTGTTCTGGTTGCCGGAGACTTTCTCAGGATAGGTTTGATTCATGTTTAGGTTAAGGTTGGTTAAAGTTTAAGTTACGGTTGGTTCAGGTTAAGATCCTCTGTGGAATCCTCTCCTCGTATTTCCACATTTTGTTCTGTTGGGTTTCTAAAAAACATCCATTGTCCTGAGTAGTTTGTTCTGCGACTACTGAAGCAGGAACAAGTAGTTCTGCTGGAGTATAATCCTCCACCTCTTGCTTCCTTTAGGGGAGAAGAACCCGTCTCCTTCATTACGAATCTCTAAAGATTCGACAAGCTGAATGAACAGTAAAATAAGGTCAAAGGTCAAAGTTCATATCCGTGGGGCTAAAGGTTGGCTGTCCGGCCATGCAATGGCTGAGCTTTCAGCTAGCCTGTGTGGATAGCGTTGGATTTTTGTTTTCTTAGCAGCATTTGTGCTACAGCTGCAGACCTCTGCTGGGGGGATGCTAACTTGATGAGCTAGCTAGCTAGCGACAGCTGCAGACAACTGAAACATTCAAGGAGCAACTCCCTGCTTTATTGGACTGCAGCTGTAAGCTAACAGTAGCTCAGGGGAGCTAATATCCGTGGGCAGTATTATCGTAAGCTTTGCGCAGCCATTGGTAAAGGTGTCGCTGGTGGAGGCGGTGCCATCTCACGTTGCCCTCGACGACCTCCAGCGCCCGGGACATCGCTGGACCCCCCCCCTCACTGGCATGGAATTCTTTCAACTGGCGAGAGAGAGAGAGAGAGAGAGAGAGAGAGAGAGAGAGAGAGAGAGAGAGAGAGAGAGAGTCAGAGAGAGAGAGAGAGAGAGAGAGAGAGTGTGTTAAGTGCTTGCGGTTTAGGAAAGGTCTTTTATCTCGGGACCCAGTGCCGCCATTGTGAGTGAACTTTCCCTCCTGGTCTCTGGGGCGGTAGTTAAGTAAATGCAGTCTCTTCAACGTAAAAGCTTCTCCTCCGCTCCGTCTATCTCTCTCTCACTCTGTCTCTGTCTTGTTATAAGACTGATGTTGGAGTTCCACCAGTAGAGAGCCAAATGGAGAGACAATATGCTCTCCATGAAGGACACGATGGGAGAGACGGAGAGAGAGAGAGAGAGAGAGAGAGAGAGAGAGAGAGAGAGAGAGAGAGAGGACACAAGACTCCGCTGCCTTTGGGCGGTTAGGAAGAAAGGAATACGAACAGGTAACTTCAAACAGGATGAACCGTGTCTGAAACAAACGTATGAAATGGACACCAACCTCCTCAGAGTGAACTAAGTGGCTGAACTAAATGGCTCTATTCCCTCTTAACCCTCCGGCAAGGCAGCCGGTTTATTACCGGGTCGTCCTACTCAACTAGGCCTCAGGATTCTAATGAATGTTGTTAGATAGCCCTTTAACATGTGACCTGTTTAAACATGTGCCCTGTTTGAACATGGGTCTTTTTTTTAACATGGTTCCCGTTTTAACATGGGTCCTGTGTGTGTGTGTGTATGTGTGTGTGTGTGTGTGTGTGTGTGTGTGTGTGTGTGTGTGTGTGTGTGTGTGTGTGTGTGTGTGTGTGTGTGTGTGTGTGTGTGTGTGTGTGTGTGTGTGTACCTCATTGAGTTCATCCTCAGTGTTCAGGTATTCTGTGACTCCTCCAATCAGCTTAGAGTTTAGAAACAAGGCTTCCCCATAGCTGAAGAAATAGATGATATGCATCAAATATATCAAAAACAATCAATATTGATCACATAAGTATCAAATATATGAAATACACATTTATTTATATTATTATATTATATTACTATATTTATATTATTTATAGTTTTATATTGTATTTGTATTTTGTAATACCGTGAGTTGAGAAGGGTCCACTTGTCCCTGAAGAAGCTCCAGGCCAGGTGGCGTCCGTGAGGGTTGCGTCCGACGTGGATGATGACATCGATCAGGTCCTGCTCTGGAACAAGCTCTGAGCTGAGTGACAGGTTCAGTAACCTAGGAAACACAGCCCATCATATCACGCTTCAGTAACCTAGGAAACACAGCCCATCATATAACGCTTCAGTCACCGAGGAAACACAGCCCATAATATAACACTTCAGTAACCTAGGAAACACAGCCCATAATATAAGGCTTCAGTAACCTAGTCTTGCCTACCAGTCTCTCTACCCGTCTCTCTTCCTGTCTTACCATGTGTATCTCTGCCTGTCTCTCGACCTGTCTCTCTACCTGTCTCTCTCCCTGTCTCTCTTCCTGTCTTACCATGTGTATCTCTGCCTGTCTCTCGACCTGTCTCTCTACCTGTCTCTCTCCCTGTCTCTCTTCCTGTCTTACCATGTGTATCGCTGCCTGTCTCTCTACCTGTCTCTCGACCTTTCTCTCTCCCTGTCGCTCTACGTGTCTCTCTACCTGTCTCTCTACCTGCCTCCCCATGTGTCTCTCTCTCCCTGTCTGTCTACCTGTCTCTCGACCTGTCTCTCTACCTGTCTCTCTCCCTTTCTCTCTCCCTGTCTCTCTACCTGTCTCTACCTGTCGGTCTCCCTGACTCATCATGTGTCTCTCTACCTGTCTCTCTCCCTGTCTCTCTGGCTGTCTCTCTCCCTGTCTCTCTACCTGTCTCTCCACCTGTCTCTCTTCCTGTCTCACCTGCTGAGCAGGAAGCTGTTGTCGGAGCAGGTGAGGGCCTCCAGCAGAACCTTCTTCTCTGAGACGGCTCGTGAGGAGTGGAACTTCATCCAGATGAACTCCCACACGTCCTCGTCCATCAGGCTCACCCCCGTGCAGTACACCATGTCCCGGACGTTAGGGGGGATCCTGGGGAACACACACCAGTACCAGTAACGTCTGTGTGTGTGTGTGTGTGTGTGTGTGTGTGTGTGTGTGTGTGTGTGTGTGTGTGTGTGTGTGTGTGTGTGTGTGTGTGCGCATGCGTGCGCGCGTGCGTGTGTGTGTGTGTGTGTGTGTGTGTGTGTCTGTGTCTGTGTCTCTCTGTATGCATATGTGTGCGTGTGTGTCTTTGTGTGTGTGTGTGCGTGTGTGTTTGTGTCTGTCTGCGTGTTTGTTCATGTGCGTGTGTGTGTGTGTGTGTGTGTGTGTGTGTGTGTGTGTGTGTGTGGACCTGTTCTTGTTGCTGGAGATCCAGTCAGAGATCAGGGCGACGGCCTGCCGGTGACAATGTTTATTTCCGAAGCTGCAAGCTAGCATGATGAGCTCCCTCTGCAGCTCCCTGTAGCACAGCAGGCTAACATTAGCCGGCTAATCACTGACCCTGATGCATTAAAGTTAATGGCTTGAGAACAACCTGCTAGCATTTTTTCTATATATATATAATACACACATGAGGACTGGCATTGTGAGGTCATAGCAGTAGCTGAGTGTGCGCGTTCTTACTCCGTTTGATAGGATGCCTGCATTACGGTTGCTGTGGTTACAGGGCTTGGCCAGCCCATCCTGTGGTACCGGGACGACACCTGCTGTAACACATAGTCCTACACATACACACACACACGCACACGCATACACACACACACACACACACACACACACACACACACACACACACACACACACACACACACACACACACACACACACACACGCACACATACACGCACACGCATACACACACATACACGCACACACGCACACATACACGCACACATACACACACACACACACACACACACACACATACACGCACACGCATACACACACATACACGCACACACGCACACGCACACGCACACAGACACATACACACACACACGCACGCACACACACACACACACACACACGCACGCACACACGCACGCACACACACACACACACACACACACACACACGCGCGCACACACACACACACACACACGCATATACACACACACACACATACACACACACACACACACACACACACACACACACACACACACACAGGTGTATCACACTGAACAGTGTAGTGCTCCGTGACAGGCAGACGAACAGACATGCAGACAGACTGACATGCAGACAGACAGGCCTCACGCTGAACACGCTGTAGTTCTCGGTGCGGTCCAGCAGTCTGTCCAGCTGGTAGAGGACTCTGCTGGCCGCATGCCAGGGCAGGAAGGAGTGTTCACCGGGCAGGTAGCCAATCAGCTGCAGAGGAATGTCCTGGGGGAGGAGCCCCGCCCTGAGAGAGAGAGAGACAAAGCGAGACAGAGAGAGAGAGAGACGGACAGAGATAGAGAGACAGACAGACAGACAGACAGACAGACAGACAGACAGACAGACAGACAGACAGACAGACAGACAGACAGACAGACAGACAGACAGAGAGAGACAGAGAGTTATGTTATTAGAACTAGTGCACAGTCCTAGGACTAAAGCATTGAGGAGGCAGGAGGAGAGAGAAGGAGGCGTAGAGAAGAGAGGAGGAAAGGAGGAGGAGGAGACAGGAGAGGAGAAAGGAGAGGTGGAGGAGACCAGACCCACCTGGCCAAGTTGAATGCGTCATCGATGAGCCCTGCCCTGTTTCCCACAGAAATGATCTGAGAGAGAGAGAGAGAGAGAGAGAGAGAGAGAGAGAGCGATATGAGCCAAGATGAATTCCTGAAATATGAGTATTTTGGTGAAAGGAACATCTTGCCTGTGAATGACTATGGCCCCGTCCACACGAAGCCGAAACGGGCGAAACCGTTACGGTTTCGATCTATCCGGTTTCGGAGTATCTCCGTAAAGACGGAGTCAAGCGAAACCGGGTAGATCTGTAGAAACGCTGTAGTACACATTCCAGGCCCATAAGGGGCGCTGCTTCTGCTACAGAAATCCAGAAGGAAAATAAATAAGAAGAAGAGGCGAGCATGCGCATAAAGGGTGAGACTCCGCGGGCTTAAAAGTCATTGGCTAGAGGGTCGAGGGGTGGGGCGATGACGTCATGGTTTACGGTTTCAGTCGGTTTCAGGTGTCCACACGAATCCAAAACGAAACCGGGTAGATTTGAAACCACCTCCGAGGGTGGTTTCAGAAGTTTACGGTTTCGGTCAGCGGATTCGCCGGCTTCGTGTGGACGGAAGGCCGAACCGTACAAGTCCTTTGCGGTTTCGCCATGAAATCGGCTTCGTTTGGACGGGGCCTTAGGTTCAGGTTTGTAACCCATCCTACAGGGATAGGGATAACCCTAACTAACAATAACCATTTGCTGATGGCTGATAGATTTCTGTCCATCCCCTGGTTTTTACGTATTTCTAAGAACAACTTTTAACCTTTAATCTTCCTTCAAGAGCAAAAGGCAGGAAGGATTTCCCAGTTGGACAGACAGTCAGACAGACAGACATACGGGCAGAGAGATGGACAGGTACCTGGTGGTCGGTCTGTAGTTGCTGGGTCAGAAGTCTCCAGTTGTTGAGGTCGTAGTTCACGCGATAATAACCCGTCTGGTCGATGTTGCCAAGCAACCAGCTGTCATCATCAATCTCACCCAGTCTGTGGATCTCTGGAAAATAATCCATGAATATAAAACATATAATATCACATCTGAGTATAACTGGAGGAGGCTCTGTATGCAGGTCTGTCTGTCCTTCCCTTCTGAGCTTCCATTCTCCTGATGTTCAATTCTCTCCTCTCCTCCCCTCATCTCCCTTCCTCCCCTCTCTCCTCTCCTCTCCTCCTCTACCCTCTCCTCTCCTTCTCTCATATCCTTCTCTCCTCTCCTCTCTACCCTCTCCCCTCATCTCCCTTCCTCCCTGCACTCCTCTCCTCTCCTCCTCTACCCTCTCCTCTCCTTCTCTCATATCCTGCTCTCCTCTCCTCTCTCTTCTACCCTCTCCTCTCCTCTCTCTTCTACCCTCTCCTCTCCTTCTCTCATATCCTTCTCTCCTCTCCTCTATCCTCTCCTCCTCTCCTCTCTCTTCTACCCTCTCCTCTCCTTCTCTCCTCTCCTCTATCCTCTCCTCCTCTCCTCTCTCTTCTACCCTCTCCTCTCCTTCTCTCCTCTCCTCTATCCTCTCCTCCTCTCCTCTCTCTTCTACCCTCTCCTCTCCTTCTCTCATATCCTTCTCTCCTCTCTCCTCTCCTCTCTCTTCTACCCTCTCCTCTCCTTCTCTCATATCCTTCTCTGCTCTCTCCTCTCCCCCGCTCCTCTCCACTACTCGTCTCGTCTCCTCTCCTCCCTTTTAGGGGTTAAGGGGTTTCAGGGGATAGGAGTTAAGGGTTAAGGGGTTAAGAGTAAAGAGGTTAAGGGGTTAATTTAAGAGAATAGCTTACCGGTCTTGTTATTGATCCAGATGAGACTTTCTTGAGAAATAACGGTGACGTTGCCCATGGCAACTGTTAAGGGGATCAACCACTGGTAACTATGGAGAGAGAAAAAGGTGATATATTACAAAAAAAGGTGATACATTACAAAAGGTGATACATTACAAAAAGGTGATACATTAAATTAGATATAATTTATGAACCTTATGTTGATCCTGAGTGTAGCTTAATGATATAATTCCTACCTTTCGTTTTTCTGACCCGTTTCTTGTGAATACAGGAAGTGCTCTTGACTGATGATGATGTCACTGTTGAGGATCTCATCTGATTGGCTCCTAACGATGGTGACTACTGGGTAACCCATTTGTAGAGTCCACCTGTCCATCATTTCCCTGACGTCAATGTCCCGTCCTGCGGACTGCATGGCCTAATGAACACACACAACCAAACCCAGAGATAGAACATTGTTATATGTGAACAGGTGAACAGGTTAAGTGGTTAACAGGTGAACAGGTAAAGAGGTGTAGTGGTGAACAGGTGAACAGTTGGACAGGTGGACAGATGGACAGGTGAACGGCTGAAGAGGTGAACAGTTGAACCGGTGAACAGTTGAACATGTGAATGGGTGAACAGGTGAACCAGTGTAGTGGTGAACAGGTGAAGAGGTTGACAGGTGTACAGGTGTAGTGGTGAACAGGTGTCGTGGTGAACAGGTGGACAGGTGAACAGGTTTAGGGATGAACAGGTGAACAGATTGACAGGTGACCATGTTTAGTGGTGTAGAGGTGAACAGGTGTAGAGGTGAACAGGTGTAGTGGTGTAGAGGTGAACAGGAGTAGGGGTGAAGGGGTGAACAGGAGTAGGGGTGAAGGGGTGAACAGGAGTAGGGGTGAAGGGGTGAACAGGAGTAGGGGTGAAGGGGTGAACAGGAGTAGGGGTGAAGGGGTGAACAGGTGTAGTGGTGTAGAGGTGAACAGGAGTAGGGGTGAAGGGGTGAACAGGTGTAGTGGTGAAGGGGTGAACAGGTGTAGTGGTGTAGAGGTGAACAGGAGTAGGGGTGAAGGGGTGAACAGGTGTAGTGGTGAAGGGGTGAACAGGTGTAGTGGTGAACAGGTTAAGGGGTGAACAGGTGTAGTGGTGAACAGGTGAACAGGTGTAGTGGTGAACAGGTGAAGGGGTGAACAGGTGTACTGGTGAACAGGTGAACAGGTGGACAGGTGAACAGGTGTAGTGGTGAACAGGTGAAGGGGTGAACAGGTGAAGGGGTGAACAGGTGTACTGGTGAACAGGTGAACAGGTGGACAGGTGAACAGGTGTAGTGGTGGACAGGTGAACAGGTGTAGTGGTGAACAGGTGGACAGGTGAACAGGTGTAGTGGTGAACAGGTGAGTGAACCTGAGTCAGCTTGTTCCAGAGGTCGTTCCTTGCAGCGTTGCTGTACATGTGAGTTGTCAGGTAGTCCTGAGGAGACAGTAATTCACTTTCTCAACCGTTTATAAGAACTTTAACTTGAGGGGTTTGAGCTCCTCAGGTGTTCCAGATTCTAGCTGCACAGAAGCTGCCATAGCAACAAGTTGTGCATTATACTATAAAAACAGGCTGTACATTATACCATAGCAACATGCTGTACATTAAACCACATTAAAGGGATACTTCACCGGTGGAGATATGAAGGTTATATGAAGTAAATAATTCTATATATTATAATTGTGCAAAAAAAGGCTTGTTCAGCTGCAGCCGCAGCAGCTTCCACCTCTATTTGTGTCAATTCTTCCTGGCTGTATTCTTGCTCGTACTAATAGCCCCAGTGGTGTAGTCTACGTGATACGCAGGTATACGCCGTATGCCCACTAGGAACGCACCAGGATTTGCGTATACCCACTTAAAAATGTGCACGGATACGTATCAATCGTCTTGTGACAGATCTTTCACTTCTGTGTTTTTTTTTCTCGCAAATACCGGTTGGGTATAACTGCAATAAGCGCCACACACGTACACGTACCGGTGGGACGGGATTGTACGAGGCTGGGAGGGAATCATCACAGTATACCCACTACAATAAAATAGACTACACCACTGAATAGCCCTGAATGTCCGAATCCAACAATAGATTTTCAAAATCCACTTCGGCTGTTTTTCCATTGCAAATTTGTTCTCTAAATAAGTGATGAAGAAACATGGCGGACATTGTGTTTACATCTCGTACGCGAGCTCCCGCCCCCCCCCCCCCCCCCCTCATTCCTTATGGGTCGGCTCACAAATTTGCGGAACCAGTGGTTTGTAGTCCTCGGCCCTTCTAGCAGGCAAGCAAAGTTCTCCCAAGATGACGTCAAAAGCGTAATTTGACGTCATCTCAGGAGAAAATTAGATCAGGGAAGCTGGGCCAAGGGAAGACTGGGTTAGACTGAGGGGAAAAAACTTCTTTTATATATTACAATAGCGATTTTATAATGATAGAACGCCGGTTCTGAATGGATGAAGTATCCCTTTAACAGGCTGTACATTTTACCATAGCAACAGGCTGCACATTATACCATAGCAACATGCTGTACATTATACCACATCAACATAACCCACTAACCAAGCTGAACATACGGACAGATAGACAGGCAAACAGACAGACAGGTTCTCACGTTGAGGCCCCTCTGGAAGAGCTGTTGTCCCATGACACTGGCCAGCATTCTGATCAGGGCGGCCCCCTGCAGACAGACAGGCTTTACGGACCGCTGATGAGGTCACTAGAGTACCTCTCCTGATGGTGTTGGCATAGTAACTCTAAGTGTTGATGTTACCATAGTAACTCTTACCATAGCAACTCTAGGGATGGTGTTTCCATAGTAACTCTAGTGATAATGTTACCATAGTTACTCCAGTGATGATGTTACCATAGTTAATATTGTAATAACTTTACCATAATGAGTTTACCATAGTAACTCTAGTGATGATGTTATCATCGTTATCATAGTGATATAACCATAGGTACTCTAATGATGATGTAACCGTATTGATTTAGGGTTAGGGTTAGGGTAGTACTATGTGTTAACTAGGGTTAAAGTTAGGGTAGTACTTCTGTATGTGTTGACTAGGATAAGGGTAGTCCTATGTGTTAACTAGGGTTAGGGTACTACTATGTGTTAACTAGGGTTAAGGTAAGGGTAGTACTCTGTGTTAACTGGGTTAGGGTAGTACTATGTGTTAATGACTTAACTAGCGTTAGGGTTAAGATAATACTATGTGTTAACCAGGGTTAAGTGTTAGGGTGTGTACCTTCTTGTATGCGATCAGGTCAAACACTCTATCGATGTCTGTGGCCTCAGTTACTTCCTGGGAGATGGGGTGGGAGGAGCTCAGGCCGTCCAATAGCATCACCTCATGAAGGACATCTGTCAGAAAACGCTGTTTCTCCTGGTGAGTACACACACAAACACACACACACACACACACACATACACACACACACACACACACACACACACACACACACACACACACACACACACACACTCAGACACACACACACACACACACAACACCGTACACACAAACGCAAACACACACACACATACATACACACAAACACACACACACACACACTCTATCTCTGATGCATGCACACACCTTGTGGGATATCGCCCCATTTGATATATTTTTGTTATGTTGAGTTTTTGTGTGTGTGTGCGTCAGAGTCACCATGGAAACAATTTACCAACCACTGAATAGACCAGGTCTATCGCCACTGTAATTCTCGCTCTCTTTCTATCTCTCTGTCTCTTTCCCCATCTATCTCTAGATCCTTCTATCCCACTGATTCTAACCCTAACTCTATCCTCATTCTAACCCTAACCCTCTATCTAACCCTAACACCTGACCCTAACCCCTGCCCCATAACCCTCATTCTAACCCCTATACCCAACCCTCATTCTACCCTCTAACCCTAACCCTTATTCTAACCCCTCACCCTTATCCCTGTACTATTGATCTAACTGACCCCTGTACTATAGATCTACCTTAGTGTGTGTAACCTCACCATGTTCCACTTGGGAAACAGGAAATCCGTTCCGACGTATTCGAAGAAGTGAGCGAATCCTTCCTTCAGCCAAACATCCTCCCACCACATAGGCGTCACCAGGTCTCCGAACCACTGGGGGCAGCAGTGAGAACACAGTACACTGCTGTAACACACCACTGGGGGCAGCAGAGAGAACAGAGTATACTGCTGTAACACACCACTAGGGGCAGCAGAGAGCACACAGTACACTACTGTAACACATCACTGGGGGCAGCAGAGAGAACAGAGTATACTGCTGTAACACACCACTGGGGGCAGCAGAGAGAACAGAGTATACTGCTGTAACACACTACTGGGGGCAGCAGAGAGAACAGAGTATACTGCTGTAACACACATCTGGGGGCAGGAGAGAGCACAGTACACTACTGTAACACATCACTGGGGGTAGCGAACAGAGAACACAGTACACTGCTACGTTGGTTGGTTAGGACTAACAGGTGGTTAGTCCTACAGGGTTGTCTAGATCTTCATTAGCCTGCTAAGAAACATGGAGGTCTAGATCTTCCAACAGCTCCGTAACCTGCGGAAGCTCAGAGCACCGCCGCGAGGAGATTAGCATGTCATGTTGCCACGGTTACCTGGTGACAGATCTCATGGACGACCACCATGGTGAGCTCCATCTGATAGGACGAGGACGACACCTCCGCATCCAAGAGGAGCTTCTGCTCCACGAAGATACTGAGGCCCCAGTTCTCCATGGCGGCGTACGGATGTTTAGGGACCGCTAGGAGATCTGCAAGGAGAACATATTAGTATAGAGGGTTTCGATGTAGAGCAGTAGTACGTAGAGCACTGGTACGTAGAGCAGTGGTAAAGGAGAACATATTAGTAGGGCTGCTCGATTATGGGAAAAATCATAATTACGATTATTTTGGTCAATATTGAAATCACGATTCTTCAAACTATTATTTTTTGAGTTTGAAA
>NC_082385.1:4913100-4918100 GCF_031168955.1 Gadus macrocephalus | reverse complement strand
TGCTGAATTATTCATATAGGTCAAGATTAGTTTCTTGTATATTTTTAATTATGCTTCATTTAAATAATCCACTTGAGATTATGGGATGAGCAGTGTTGCCATGGTCCCAAAACCCTGAAGATGAAGGGTGATCGGTGCTATTGAGAAAGTCTCACAAAGCTTTACAAAGGGCTTATTCAAAACCAACATCCACCCGATGTAGAACGGCAGCATGAACCAATGGGTTAGTTAACCCGGGTTACTTAACCTGGGTTAGGGTAACATGGGTTAGGGTATTATGGGTTTGGTTACAAAGGGTTAGGGTAACAGTGGCAGGGTAACATGGGTACCGTTTCTCCTGGTCCTGCAGGTAGGAGCTCCTGTAGAATCCAAGCAGGTCGTTCTCAATGACCGCCTGAAATGTGATGTTCACACGGTACGTTCTCATTGGTCGCAGCTCCCGGTGCAGCGCCAACACATACATCTGATTGGCTGGGACGCTGAAATGTCTGAGGACGCGTGCGGCCCCACCCACTCCTCGGCTGGCTGACCTGGAGGCGGAGCTTCCTGACCAAACTGACACAGAGCTCACCTCAGGACCGACAGGTAGAGAGACAGGTAGGGACACAGAGGCAGACAGACAGGTAGAAAGACAGGGGAGTTAGACACGTGAGTCAGACTGGTGGGTTAGACAGGTGAGTTAGACAGGTGAGTCCGACAGGTGGGTTAGACAGGTGAGTTAGACAGGTGGGTTAGACAGGTCTATTAGACAGGTGAGTAAGACAGGTAAATTAGGAAGTTGGGTTAGACTGTTGTATTAGACAGGTGAGTCAGATAGGTGAGTTAGACAGGTGGGTTAGACAGGAGAGAGTTAGATAGGTGAGCTATACAGGTGAGTTAGACAGGTGGGTTAGACAGGTGGGTTGGACAGGTGTACTAAACAGGTGAGTTAGACAGGTGAGTAAGACAGGTCAATTCAAATACTGAGCTACAATATGGGAAAAGTTTACTAGGAAGTGTGTCAGTATGTACTGTGGTACTATGTTAGTACCAAAATACTATGTTAGTACTATATTACTATGTTAGTACCGTGGTATTATGTTAGTACTATAGTAACATGCTAGTACTATATTACTGTGTAAGTACAGTAGTAATATGTTAGTACTGTAGTACAGTTAGTACTGTATTACCATGTGATTATTGTAGTAATGTAAGTACTGTAGTTCTGTTAATATGTTAATATAATTTATTAGTACTATACTATTCTGAGTACTGTGAATAATGTAATACTGTAAGTACTGTGCTACTATGTGAATTCTGTAGCACTGTGAGTGCTGTAGTAATGTTAGTACTGTGCCACTATGTGAGTCCTCCAGTACTATGTGAGTACTGTAGTACTATGCAAGTATTATAGTACTATGTGAGTACTGTGGTAGTTTGCTAGCACTAATCTGGTTGTGATGTGAAGTTACTTTCTAAACCAGCTTGTCTGTTCACACTTGGCTCCATGAGCCATAATTGGATCCGGTCCAGAGGAGACAGATTTAGGCCAATCACGTTAGTCCGCGGTGGGCAGACCCCCGGGCTGCTGCCCTTTTGGCTCAAAGCGGCGACTGTGACGGCTAATTAGGCTCGTTAAGGGAATCTGTGAGGCTCATCTGGAAATAAAGGAAGCCCGAACCAGAGGTAAACAAGCTCTGGTTAAACTAGAGGTAAAATAGCTCTGGTTAAACTAGAGGTAAACTAGCTCTGGTAAAACTTAAACTAGAGGTAAACTACCTCTGGTAAAACTTAAACTAGAGGTAAACAAGCTCTGGTTAAACCTATACTAGAGGTCAACTAGCTCTGGTTAAACCAGAGGTAAACAAGCTCTGGTTAAACTAGAGGTCAACAATCTCCACCTCTAAACAAAAGAGGTGGAGGAGCTCTGGAGAGACAAGTAATAAAGCTCTGATTAGAAGCAGCTCTTGTCCTGAGGACCTGAATGAGGACCATGACTCTCAGAGCAGAGAGATGGTTGTAAGTGAACCCAGACAGGGTTAGGTACCTCCAGGGTTAGGGTAAGGTACCTCCAGCGTTATAGGGTGAGGGTTAGGTACCTCCAGGGTTAGGGATGGTAGCTCCCGGGTTACAGGGTTAGGTACCTGCAGGCGGTCTAGGGTGAGGGTTAGGTACCTGCAGGCGGTCTAGGGTTATGTACCTCCAGGGGGTTTAGGGTTAGGGTTAACCTCCAGGGTTAAGGGTGAGGGTTAGGTACCTCAAGGCGATCTAGGGTGAGGGTTAGGTACCTCAAGGCGATCTAGGGTGAGGGTTAGGTACCTCAAGGCGATCTAGGGTGAGGGTTAGGTACCTCCAGGCGGTCGGCGTGCAGCACGATGTACTTGGTGGCGTTGACACAGTCCAACCGGATGCTGACCTCTCCGGTGAAGGTGAAGTTGTCCATGTGGACGTGCAGGTCCAGGTCGTAATGCCGGGGCAGCAGACTGCCGGGCAGCCGGCTCCGCCTCCAGGGCCGCTCCTCCTCATCCCCCCCCCTCTCCCCCCGGCTGCCGTTCCCCCGGCCCCCCTCGGCCCTCGGCCCCGCCCCGGCCCGGGTCCCCTCCCCGTCTGGACCACTGCAGTCGTCGGCCCGCAGGCTGAGCAGCACAGCCACGCCCGTCACGGTGAGCAGGGTGACCAGGGACAGGGCGAAGACCAGCACCAGCCGCCTGTGGACCGCCACCCGGGACTCCGTAGTCCGGGGCCGGACCACCGCCTCGGACCACTGGTCGGACCGGGAGCTCCTCATGGTTGTGCCGCCCGGCCACGTCCTCAAAGAGTTTAGAAAGCAAACGTCTCGTTTTAAACCAAAAGACCTGAAGTCTCCAGAACCTCCAGAGGAGAAAAATCTGGTCCTGGTCCTGTCTCGGTGCGCCTATCTCTGTGGTCCTGGTCCTGTCTCGGTGGTCCTATCTCTGTGGTCCTGGTCCTGTCTCGGTGGTCCTATCTCTGTGGTCCTGGTCCTGTCTCGGTGGTCCAGTATCTCGGTGGTCCTGGTCCTGTCTCGGTGGTCCTATCTCTGTGGTCCTGGTCCTGTCTCGATGGTCCTATCTCTGTGGTCCTGGTCCTGTCTCGGGGGTCCTATCTCGGTTGTCCTAGCTCTGTGATCCTGGTCCTATCGCGTGGTCCTGGTCCTATCTCGGTGTTGCTATCTCTCTGGTCCAAGTCCAATCTCTGTGGACCTGGTCCTATCACTGTGGACCTGGTCCTATCTTTGTGGTCCTGCTCCAATCTCTGTGGTCCTGCTCCAATCTCTGTGGTCCTGGTCCGATCTCTGTTAGGGTTAGGTCATCATGTCCCTATGAAGGGGTGAGTGGCCACACGTGTTACACTTCACAGGATCATACCGCGGGAACCCTGAACAGCGCGCGCTTCGATCCGTTCGTCAGATCTCGTCATCCCAGCGCGAGACCTTCCTCTCTATGACTCGATATCAAGATAGATCCCCAGATATATATATATATATATATATATATATATATATATATATATATATATATATATATAGATATATAGATAGATAGATCGATGGCTGAAAAATGAATATATCGATAGATCTCTAGATAGATAAATGTCTAAATCGATAGATCTCTAGATCGATGGATAAAATGTACTTTCGGTTCCAACTCTTATATCTGACACCGGATTTCAGTGCCCCTCTCCCACTCCCGTTAACCCCGACGGTCTGTAGTCCTCCCGTCTGTAGTCCTCCCGATCTGTACGGTCTCCCGGTCTATAGTGCTGCCGGTCTGTAGTCCTGCCGGTCTCCCGGTCTGAAGTGCTCCTGGTCTTTAGTCCTCCCAGTCTGTAGTCCTCCCTGTCCCCCGGTCTTTAGTTCAGGTCTCGGTTCCGTTAAGGTCTCCGATGAACTGATCGGTCACGAGCTGCTTCTGCTGCTCAAAGCGCGGGACTTCATCTGCTCTCCGGCGCACGAGGAGCTCCCGCTTAAAGGCGCGCGCATCTTGAGACTAACAGCTGAGTTCCGCGAGCTAGAGAAGGTATATATCATGTACATATTCTCTCTCTCTCTCTCTCTCTCTCTCTCTCTCTCTCTCTCTCTCTCTCTCTCTCTCTCTCTCTCTCTCTCTCTCTCTCTCTCGCTCTCGCTCTCTCTCTTTCTCTCTCTCTCTCTCTCTCTCTCTCTCTCTCTCTCTCTCTCTCTCTCTCTCTCTCTCTCTCTCTCTCTCTCTCTCTCTCTCTAATAATTGAAAGAATAACGATTAAAGCTCTGGTACATCAGGCTGGAGAAGTGGTCTTCAGCCGACCTCTGAGATCTGTTCCAACCAGACCCTATCCAGACCTCTGATGGAACCCTGGACCGAACACAAGAGGTCTAGACTATTACCCTGATCCCAGGGTTAGGATGAGGAGGGTTTAGAGTGGATTACCCGCATCCAGTAGGATTCAGAGGGGATAACCCTGATCCAGTAGGATTCAGAGGCGATAACCCTGATCCAGTAGGATTCAGAGGGGGATTACCCTGATCCAGTAGGATTCAGAGGGGATTACCCTGATCCAGTAGATTTCAGAGGGGATTACCCTGATCCAGGAGGATTCAGAGGGGATTACCCTGATCCAGTAGGAGGGTTTATAGTGGATTACCCTGATCCAGTAGGAGGGTTTATAGTGGATTACCCTGATCCAGTAGGAGGGTTTATAGTGGATTACCCTGATCCAGTAGGAGGGTTTATAGTGGATTACCCTGATCCAGTAGGAGGGTTTATAGTGGATTACCCTGATCCAGTAGGAGGGTTTATAGTGGATTACCCTGATCCAGTAGAAGGGTTTATAGTGGATTACCCTGATCCAGTAGAAGGGTTATAGTGGATTACCCTGATCCAGTAGGAGGGATAGAGTGGATTACCCTGATCCAGTAGGAGGGATAGAGTGGATTACCCTGATCCAGTAGGAGGGTTTAGAGTGTATTACCCTGATCCAGTTTTGGGGGTTAGCCCCGACCCTACATTGTAATATATGGATTA
>NC_082385.1:4903475-4913000 GCF_031168955.1 Gadus macrocephalus | reverse complement strand
ACGCTAAGTATCTCTGGACATCAGCGTCAGCTGAATGAGTAAAGGCTTGTAATATAAACGTTAGAAACAGCGCAACACTGTAAAACACAAAGCTCTTCAGGAGGGCAATGTCGTTTTTTCTGCTCTACAGATTTCCTTCTTAAGTGAACTTTAGACTGGCTAGGGGTTATTTTGAGAAGCGGATCGGTAGAGTCGTGATTCAACGTTATCGGCCCTTTTTTTCCACTGACCCGTTCGGTTGCGTTTACATTGAGGACATTTATCAGACGCTTTCATCCAAAGCGACTTACAATAAGTACATTGGTCAGAAGCAGGAGAAACAACAATATATCGCTGTCGGTACATTAAGGATGTTCATAGAACAAAGCGCCAAGGACTAACAAACGCTAGGTTAACCCATTCCCCGTTTGCAACAAAGATAGCTAGGATAGGACAAACGCAATGCTCAGTACTATTTTTAAGTGCCAGGACATACAACAATTCAATTCAATTGTATTTGTAGAGCCCTTAATCACAGCTACAGCCTCGAAGGGGTTAGGGGGTGTTGGGGTCCGGGGGTTGTCATGAATATAGGACAACACACACAACATACAATATGTGCGTAACTGTTAGGTCTTGTGTGTTAAGTACCGACCCATAAGGGAGACTCGTCACTACGTCGGATGGGCCTGCAAATAAACTGAACCAACACCCTCAACATGTTGAGGATGCCTCCCCCCTCTCCCTCCCCCCTCTCCCTCCCCCCCTCCCTCCTCCTTCTCCTCCTCCCTCCCATTCCTCCCCCCTCCCATTCCTCCCCTTTCTCCCTGCGCTTCTTCTCCCTCTCTCCCCTCTTCCTCACCCCTTGCTCCCTCTCCTCCCTCCCCCTCCTCCCTCCCATTCCTCCCCCTACCTCCCTTTCCCCCTCTCCTCCTCCTCCCCTCCCTCCAATTCCTCCCCCTCCTCCCTCCCTCCCCCCCTCCTCCTCCCCCTCCCTCCTATTCCTCGCCTTCTCCTCCTCTTCTTCCCTCCCCCCCACCCTCCCCCCTCCTCCTCCTCCCTCCTCCTCCCCCCCCCTCCCTCCCCCTCATCCATTCTGCTCGTCCTCATCATGTTGACGACAGCAGAATGCGGCACTCACCGCGGAGTCACGTGATGCGGTGCCGACCCGCAGCCAGCGTGACATCATCACGACAGCATGACATCACGACAGGGCAACCAGCGGGAGCAGGGTCAGGAATAGCTCCGTGGAGGAGGAGGGAGGGGGAGGGAGAGGGGGGGAGGAGGAGGAGGGAGGGGGAGGGAGAGAGGGGGAGGAGGAGGAGGACAGAGGGGGAGGGAGAGGGGGGAGGAGGAGGAGGACAGAGGGGGAGAGGGGGAGGAGGAGGAGGAGGGAGGGAGGAGGAGGAGGAGGAGGGTGGGGGAGGGAGAGAGGGGGAGGAGGAGGGGGGACGAGGAGGAGGGAGGGGGAGGAGGAGGAGGGAGGGGGAGGGAGAGAGGGGGACGAGGAGGAGGGAGGGGGTGGAGAGAGGGGGAGGAGGAGGACAGAGGGGGAGGAGGGGGAGAGGGGGAGGGAGAGAGGGGGAGGAGGAGGAGGACAGAGGGGGAGGGAGAGGGGGGAGGAGGAGGACAGAGGGGGAGAGGGGGAGGAGGAGGAGGAGGGAGGGAGGAGGAGGAGGAGGAGGAGAGTGGGGGAGGGAGAGAGGGGGAGGAGGAGGGGGGAGGAGGAGGAGGGAGGGGGAGGGAGAGAGGGGGACGAGGAGGAGGGAGGGGGTGGGAGAGAGGGGGAGGAGGAGGACAGAGGGGGAGGAGGGGGAGAGGGGGAGGAGGAGGAGGGAGGGGGAGGGAGAGAGGGGGACGAGGAGGAGGACAGAGGGGGAGGGAGAGGGGGGAGGAGGAGGACAGAGGGGGAGAGGGGGAGGAGGAGGAGGAGGAGGAGGAGAGTGGTGGAGGGAGAGAGGGGAGGAGGAGGGGGGAGGAGGAGGGGGGAGGAGGAGGAGGGAGGGGGAGGGAGAGAGGGGGACGAGGAGGAGGGAGGGGGTGGGAGAGAGGGGGAGGAGGAGGACAGAGGGGGAGGAGGAGGACAGAGGGGGAGGAGGGGGAGAGGGGGAGGAGGAGGAGAGGAGGAGGGGGAGGAAGGTGATTGGGAGGAGGAGAGGGGAAGAAGAGGAGAGGAGGAGGGGGAGGAAGGGGAGGGGGAGGAGGAGGACAGAGGGGGCGGAGGGGGGATGGGGGAGGAAGAGGGGGAGGAGGAGGGAGGGGGGTCTGGACCGTATGTCGCGGTCCTGTCCCACTCAGCATCGAGCACATGTTTTTCAACAGCCCGGTGGGAGGTGGGGGTGTAGGGGGGGGGGGGGGGGGCAAAAGACGGAGCATTTGACTGCAGGAACACAGCAGATTAAACCAGAACATCTTTTATTTTGTTGCTTTAGGTGCAGTTTTAAATAGACGACTTTATTCATCCTAGAAAGGAAATGGGGTCATTTTTAAACCAACGATAAAAGTAAGAATTAAGGAGAGATGTACGATAATTAAATAATGAAAACAGCACATATAATAGGACAAATAATAATGTAAAGGTTGAGATTTAAAATGCATGTCTCTTTTAAAGTCCACTGAAATCGAATTTATTGTTGTTGATCATGACATCAATCTCATCAACTTGAGGTAATATAAAACAAAACACAGAAGCCTCAAGAAAGACTCTTCAGACCTTTATCACAAGTTTAGTGCACCTTATGTTAGGGGTTGAGGGTGCAGGCAGGCAGGTAGGACCCAGATGCAGACAGTTTAGTGAGAACAGTACTTTATTTATGCCTAAAGGCTAAGGCAAGGAACCAGGGAACAACCACAATGACAGCACAAGGAACAAAGGAAAGACAAGGGCTTAAATAACAAACACAACGAGGAACAGCTGAGACACATTAGGGAAGGGAACAGTAATCAACACAGGAGGGAAACACACCAAAACACGACAGACCATGACACCTTATCAGTAATCCTGTACTGTTCCTGTATATCCTATATATATATATATATATATATATATATATATATATATATATATACATTTACTGTTTATATACTATATATATATATATATATACACACATATACTGTATATATATATAGATAGAGAGAACGATATAGATATATAGATGTATAGGGGACATATAAGGGAATCTCTCGAGATCCTCTCCCTATATATTTTGTGTTAAGATTGGTTCTGTTCTTCTGCTTGATTATCCAATAAGTAAACGCCCCCTCCGTCCAGATATACAAGAGAGAGGGGGAGCGAGGGGGGGAGAAAGTGGGAGAGAGAGAGAGAGAGAGAGAGAGAGAGAGAGAGAGAGAGAGAGAGAGAGAGAGAGAGACTCAGACCTGCAGAGAGAGAGAGAGAGAGAGAGAGAGAGAGAGAGAGAGGGGAGCGAGGGGGGGAGAAAGTGGGGGAGAGAGAGAGAGAGAGAGAGAGAGAGAGAGAGAGAGAGAGAGAGAGAGAGAGAGAATAATGAAGGACCAGAGTTCGACGCTCGTCCCCGCCCCCGTCCTCGTGCACTGAGCGGCTCTCAGTCGCTCCGCCGTCAGAGCGCGCGCTCTACCGCCACCGGAATAACACTTTCATCTGTATTATTATATAGTTTACAATTTTAGAATTATGATATAGTTTACATTTTTAGCCCATTATGTTCCGACATACTTTCCTATGCTGTGGATCCACGCGTTGAGAAAGTGAGTCCCCTGATATTCATGTTTGTGAACATGTTTGATTTAGTTTCTCAGGCTGATGATGTAGCATTTACTGTTTTATATTTTTTACTGTTTTAGATATTTTACTGTTTGACATTTTCACTATTTTACATCGTTTAATGTTTTACATATTTTACTGTTTTATACTTTTTACTGTTTAATATGTTTTTACTGTTGTTTTACCTCTTTCACTGTTTTACATATTTGACTGCTTTACACCGTTTTACATATTTTACTGTTGGAATCCAGTTCTCAGTTTTGACTTGCCTATTTTAGGTCCAAAAACGTTTGTTATGTCTACTCTCTGTAACAAATAAACGCAAATTTGTAGATGACATTTAGAAGAACGCAAAAAAAAAAGGAGTGGGTCCTAACCGAGGAAAGAGAACTTTAATAGCGATCTTACGTGTAGGTGAGTGTTCTGTCTGCTATGCTCTGGTAGTGAACTCCATCCGGTTCCGGTTAGGGGCATAAATGGCCGTTTACGTGATTGGTATTCTTCCCGCTCTTCATCAAGAGCGACGCCCTCATTCGAACATATTTGTGTGTCTTGTCACGAAACACCAACCAGCTTTTTCCAAATCCAGCAGGTCGATTTTATCAGCTGTGTCCTTATCTCTTTCGAAAACAGCTATTGTTCTCAGAATTAGCATAAGTGCTATGCGCAAATACTAATTAGCATAATTAAAAAAGAGATCCGATCAACATTTGAAAAGCTCCGGTAGCTTAGCAACACATTAAAGGGGTCGTAAACCCCCTTTTTAGACATTCTGCCGTTTAAAAAATGAAAATCAACCGACGTCTTGGGTTTACGGAATGGCGTTTTGTATTGTTTGGAAAAGCACCAGAGGCAGCAGATCCCATCCCTTTCGGTGACATAAAAATCTCTGTCGCTGATTTCTCCTTTGCGTATTTTGCCTAGAGTATCGTTTCTCAAATTAAAGCAATGGTACACCATGGCACAACGCCACTACGTTAAGATTCAATCATGTGACTGAGCTGCCATTTTGGTACTTTTTCCACCAACATTTTTATAATAATAAAAGCACCATTGTTTAACAATGGAATTGTAGACCAACGAGAAAGTACACCATGTGAAACCGCCCCATTGCCCTTGTCACGGGAACGTTTTGCTACGATGGTTTTGACCATCATAGAATGAAACGTTGAAGCCTGATCCCAGTTAAGAAGAAGAAACTTGACGCTCCGGTTCTTCTGCTACTTCTTGTCTTCTCAGATCATGGCTTCCCTTCTCCTTTGCTGTGTCGCTCCGTAACCCCCAGACCTCCTAGAGCCCAGCGATCCGAGCGCAGCAGCCTACTTCACCATGGCGGGCGGGGTCGCGGCATGGCTGCCGTTCGCCCGGGCGGCCGCCATCGGTTGGATCCCCGTGGCCAGCACGCCGCTGCCCACTCCCACCAACGACAAACTCCGGACGCACGACCGCCTCATCGTGCTCAACGTCAGCGGCACCCGGTTCCAGACGTGGCGCAACACGCTGGAGCGCTACCCCGACACCCTGCTGGGCAGCTCGGAGCGCGACTTCTTCTTCCACGACGAGAACAAGGAGTACTTCTTCGACCGCGACCCCGCTATCTTCCGGCACATCCTCAACTTCTACCGCACTGGAAAACTGCACTACCCGCGGCAGGAGTGCATCTCGGCCTACGACGAGGAGCTGGCCTTCTTCGGGATCATCCCCGAGATCATCGGCGACTGCTGCTACGAGGAGTACAAGGACCGCCGGCGGGAGAACCAGGAACGCATCCAGGACGACGAGGAGAGCGACCAGACCAATGAGGCGGTCCCGCTGGACATGAGCTACCGGGAGCGCATGTGGCGCGCCTTCGAGAACCCGCACACCTCCACCAAGGCGCTGGTCTTCTACTACGTCACGGGCTTCTTCATCGCCGTGTCGGTGCTGGCCAACGTGGTGGAGACGGTGCCGTGCGCCAGCGCCCAGCGCCGGTCGAAGGATGTGGCGTGCGGCGAGCGCTACGCCCTGGCCTTCTTCTGCCTGGACACGGCGTGCGTGATGATCTTCACCGTGGAGTACCTCCTGCGACTGGTGGCGGCGCCCAGCCGCTGGCGCTTCGTGAAGAGCGTGATGAGCGTGATCGACGTGGTGGCCATCATGCCCTACTACATCGGCCTGGTCATGTCGGACAACGAGGACGTGAGCGGCGCCTTCGTCACCCTCCGGGTGTTCCGCGTATTCCGCATCTTCAAGTTCTCCCGCCACTCGGCCGGCCTGCGCATCCTTGGCTACACACTGAAGAGCTGCGCCTCCGAGCTGGGCTTCTTGCTCTTCTCGCTCACCATGGCCATCATCATCTTCGCCACCATCATGTTCTACGCCGAGAAGGGCTCGACCGCCAGCAAGTTCACCAGCATCCCCGCCGCCTTCTGGTACACCATCGTCACCATGACGACCCTGGGGTAGGTGCACCTCATGTCTTCCCTTGCTCGACCCCACACACCTAAAGTGGTACACTCTCGGGTTTACACTCAGGTCTTTTCCGAAGTTAGAGTTCTGCCTCATACGACCGTCATGCCAACGGTCCTATTTGTACCGACATTCCCGTAATGTCACAGGTCCAACTTTTACGCTATTCCGTCATGGAAATGGAATTTACGTTGCAGACGATGTACCTGCGCATGAAGTACTCTTTGATATATTACAGAAATAGCCAACTGGACAGTTCTCTTTTATAGGTAAAGTGTTTATAGTCAGAACATTCCCTGAACTTATCACTGAATTATTTTCATGTTCGTGGGTGGGAGCGGCAGAGTTCCTGTGGGAAGTTGGAGACCTGAGGTGAATGCGGCATTCTGAATTCAGTTCCCCCCCCCCCCGCAAGCTAGCCTTTAGAAACAGGAGGGCTGCTAGCTGAATACAACCCCACTATCTGCCAGTACCATGAAACCCATCTCAGCACATCTTTTCCTTGACAGTCAACCTTAAATGACTCCAATCTCCCGATAATTGGTCCTGACATGAAAGACGCAAAAATGAAAGACATGAAAAGTAAACCGCTTTGAGCAGCTCGGTGCTGCAGTCAGAGCGAACAGGCAGAGCGAACAGGCAGAGAGAACAGTCAGAGAGAACAGTCAGAAGGAACAGTCAGAGCGAACAGTCAGAGGGAACAGTCAGAGCGAACAGGCAGAGCGAACAGGCAGAGAGAACAGTCAGAGAGAACAGTCAGAAGGAACAGTCAGAGCGAACAGTCAGAGGGAACAGTTAGAGCGAACAGGCAGAGAACAGTCAGAGAGAACAGTCAGAAGGAACAGTCAGAGCGAACAGTCAGAGGGAACAGTCAGAGAGAACAGTCTGTGCGAACAGTCAGAGCGAACACTTATTGTGTGTCCCTCACACACACAATAAATGTGTGTGAGGGAGAGATAAAGGAGATGGGTATAATGATCTGCGAGGTACAATTGTGAGGGAGAGATAAAAGAAAGGGGTTTAATGATCTGTGAGGTACAATGATCTAGGGAGCACAACAGACAGGAAGTGAACAGGAGGACATTGGAGGAGTGTGGAACGGTGGAACCGTCAGGTGTTCCTCGTCGTTCTCCTCGGCGTTCTGCTGCCCGGCACTCAGCAGGCGGTAAATAAAGCTGAAGCCTCTTTTGTCGGGTCGTGTAAACAACTGCACCTGTTCACACACGGCAGCAGGCTGTCCTTTGTGGAGACGCACGCACACACGCACGCATGCATGTCCCGTACAAACGCACACACACACACACACACACACAGGCACACACAAGCATCCAAACACGCGGCTACACACGCACACCAACATGCCCGCACACACGCAGACACACAAACACGCACATACACAAGCACACCCACACGCACACACAGACACACACAAGCACACACACACACCAACACCCACCTAAGCACGCAAACAAACACAAACAGGCACTTATGCACGCACAGAAACATGCACTCGCACAAACAAGTGCACACTTTCTTAACCATCTGAACATCTGAACCACTCTGGGACCCCTCTCTGCTCATATCGCTCCTCTCTTCATTCCCTGTTGTCCTGTGATTCTGTGGGCTGACATGCCCAATGGATTTAATGGATTATTTTTGTACACACACACATACACACACACACACACACACACACACCGCACACAACACACACCGCACACACCACACACAGCCTATACTGGTCCAGTGATTATTTTAAATGGGCTCACTAATGAAGTCGCCAATAGATGCAGTGGAGTAGAAAAGATAATGTTCCTCTGTCTTTTAGCTCTGAGACTCAGAGATGATGCTCAGATCATACTCATATTGTTGCACAATGCCTCCAGATGCTTTAGTGCCTCCACAATGTAGGGCAAGGACAGGTTTATGATAAATAAAATGTGCGTCTGTGTGTGTGTGTGTGTGTGTTTGTGTGTTTGTGCGCGCGTGTGTGTGTGTGTGTGTGTGTGTGTGTGTGTGTGTGTGTGTGTGTGTGTGTGTGTGTGTGTGTGTGTGTGTGTGTGTGTGTGTTTGTGCGTGTGCTTGTGTGTGTGCTTGTGTGCCTTTTTGCAGTATTACACGATTACACACATAGAAAACCCACACACAACAAGTTCCGTCTCGGTTCAACTTCATCGTTGCCTCTAACACTAAACTGAGAGACAATTAAGTTAAAAGAAACCCGTCCACATTTATATCTATGGAGGAAGGGATTCTGGGAAAGAAAGCAAAACAAATGAATAAATAAAAAATCTCACTCCTCCTGCCTCATGAATCAGCTCGCTGTGTATCTGAGAAAGTACCATTATGGTGAGGGGTCGGAGGTCACTGACCGGGTCGGGGCCGGCGGCACCTAACTAACTAATTTGACACCCAAGTCCCCGGCCGCTAAGTGCCATTCTGACGGGTCTCAGATGTCGGCCCCGGGTCAGGCCAGCCGGGTTGGGTTCTACCTCGGGGTGTAGGGTTCTGAGGAGACCGGTGGCCCCGGGGCCCAGCGCGGCCGTAATGAGGACTTATGGGTCAACGTTACGTACATTTGTACACAAGATACAAGTAAACACGGTAAGCCGAGCTGGTGGCGCTCCAGTGGCTCACAGGGGCGTCCCGTCGTCGGTTCAGGTGGACAGAACACGCACTCTTTTGTACACTTCTGTGAACCATGTCGAATCACCGGTTCACTAGACCGGGCCGCTGATGAGAACCGGGGAGCATCTGAAAGATGTTGGATGTTGGACAGATGTTCCCGCTGCGTGATAATAAAGTTTTCTGAAAGGGGAGTGACACGTTGGTCTGTGTTCACTCGTAGAGTGAGCTGTGTTCTCTCCATGAAGTCGAACCCCCTTCAGAGGAGATGGACTCTGGCCGGGCTGGGCTCCGTCTCCCCCCCGCTCAAGGCTGGGCTTCGTCTCCCCCGTCTCCCCCCCGGTCCAGAGGACAGAGGGGGGAGACCTCTGTTATTTGCAGATGATGTCGTCCTTCTTGTTTCATCGCGTGAAGACCTCCAGCACTCAGGAGTGGTTTGAAGACCTCCAGACCTCCAGAACTCTGGAGAGGTTTGAAGACCTCCAGACCTCCAGCACTCAGGAGTGGTTTGAAGACCTCCAGACCTCCAGAACTCTGGAGAGGTATGAAGACCTCCGGACCTCCAGCACTCAGGAGTGGTTTGAAGACCTCCAGACCTCCAGAACTCTGGAGAGGTTTGAAGACCTCCAGACCTCCAGAACTCTGGGGCGGTTTGAAGACCTAGTGAGTGAGAAGCGGTCGGTTTATGAACCCTCAGCTCTGAGGCAGCGGTTCTCTCCTGGAGGAGG
>NC_082385.1:4855975-4898475 GCF_031168955.1 Gadus macrocephalus | reverse complement strand
TATGTCGTGGTTCTCCAGGTACGGGGACACGGCTCTATGTTATGTTGTGGTGCTACGTCATGTTGTGTTGTGGCTCTACATTGTTCTATGTTGTGTTGTGGTTCTAACAGGACGTGGTTCTATGTCGTGGTTCTCCAGGTACGGGGACATGGTTCCTAAGACGGTGATCGGTAAGCTGGTGGGCTCGGTCTGCTCGCTCAGCGGCGTCCTGGTCATCGCCCTCCCGGTCCCGGTCATCGTGTCCAACTTCAGTCGCATCTACCACCAGAGCCAGCGCGCCGAGAAGAGGCGGGCCCAGAAGGTGGTCTCACACACACACAAACACAGACACACACACACACACACACACACACACACACACACACACACACACACACACACACACACACACACACACACACACACACACACGCACACACTATCAAGAGATAACTCAAATCCAGATCATGGCTGCCATTCTAAGTGCTAACAAAGTGAAGAGTAACTCCTAGTTAACAGTAACTCGGGCTAGTGAAGGTTTCTCTGTGGCCGTGAGGTCAAATACTGGACGACACAAGAGGGAACCACAGAGTTAGTTTGTTTGGCTGAAATAAAGGAAACAAACGCCTTACTATTATTATGCTATCTGCTATCGGATCTCGGATCTGACGCCACGCCCACACTTCAAGCGTTTTATTATTTCGCTCGGTCGTTGGAGGAAAACATGGATGCCACCCAGAAAGCTGTTGTCGCGGTAGCATTGGCAGAGGACCAGGCGCTTCAAAATAGGTAGGCTATAGGCCATAGGCGGAGATACGGACGCAGTAAGGTATTGCAGTAATACGAGTGATTGAAATTGCCATTTAAACCACCAAAGTGGTCCAAGCACAATGAAAACAGTTCATACTTCAAGTCACACTGGGGGCGGCCATCTTGAATTCTGTCTCGGAATTTTGCTCGGTCACCACTGAGTTCAACCGAGATGGAGAGATCGCCGTCCGAGGAAAAGGGGCGTGTTCGTGCGTGTCGCTAGGCAACGTCCTCGGACCTCCGAGACGGATGGATAATAAAACGCAGCATCTGAACCGGTGTTGTGACGAGGGAGGAGGGATGGCGTGGGCGGGCGGTGAGGTAACAGGGCGGCCATCTTGAGTCTCTCGTCTCCTCCTCCTCCTCAGGCGTCCAAGGAGGCGGGCCAGGCTCTGGTCAGCAACGTCAACCCCGCCCTGGAGGTGCAGCGCCTCCACCTGCTGCACTGCCTGGAGCAGGCCACGGTAAGACGGAGCAGAACCCCCACCCCAACCCCGTCACCTCCACCACCAGGTCACCTCAGGGTCGGTCCTGGAGGAGAACATGAGGAATAGTCACCAGATATTAGTATCAGTATTTAATGTCCCGGCCAACAAACCAGAAAACACTCCTGTCCGCCTTCTCCCCTCCTCCCTACCGTCTCCGGTCTCCGGTCTCCGGTCTCTCTCTCTCTCTCTCTCTCTCTCTCTCTCTCTCTCTCTCTCTCTTCCCCGATCTCCCCCTCTCCCTCCCCCCTCTCTCTCTCCCTCTCTCTCCCCCGCGCTCTCTCTCTCTCTCTCCCTCCCCCCCCCTCTCCTCTCTCACTTTCCCTCTCTCTTCCCCGATCTCCCCCTCTCCCTCCCCCTCCCCCCCCCCTCTCTCTCTCTCTCTCTCTCTCTCTCTTCCCCTCACCCTCCCCCACTCTCTCTCTCTCTCCCTCCCCCCCCCCTCTCTCTCTCTCTCTCACTTTCCCTCTCTCTTCCCCGATCTCCCCCTCTCCCTCCCCCTCCCCCCCTCTCTCTCTCCCCCACTCTCTCTCTCTCTCTCTCTCTCTCTCTCTCTTCCCCTCTCCCTCCCCCTCTCTCTCTCTCTCTCTCTCTCTCTCCCCCCCCTCTCTCTCCAGAACCACCGCTTTGTGGAGCGGCCGTGCGATGGCGGCAGCGGCCTGGAGATGGACCTGGTGAAGCAGGGGTCTCCGTCCTCGCTCTCCTCCGGCTCCCCGGGGGGCTACACCTCCTGCTGCTCCCGGAGGAGCCGCGCCCCCCTGGGCCTGCGGGGCTCCTCCCTGCCCTCCCTGCAGGAGCTGAGCACCATCCGCATCGCCGACAGACCCTCCTCCAACAGGTGGGCCGCCCACCACGCACGCACGCACACGCACACACAATCTCACGCACACACACACAATCTCACGCTCACACACAATCTCACGCACACACACACAATCTCACGCTCACACACACAATCTCACGCACACACACACAATCTCACGCTCACACACAAACTCACACGCACGTTGGTGTACGCGCCCCACATGCACACTCACGTGCACTTCACTTCAAAACCTGGAGGAAGAGACTCTGAGCTAGTGAGGGATTGAGCTTATTTGTACGACGGCTGAAGCAGAGATTACAAGGACACAGAGATGGTTCGAAACTCTTTGTTGTTAAACATGAAACATGAAACCAGCCACACATCCCTCACTAGATCAGACCGCACCTTTACCACATCGCGGGGGTCCACAGCAGGCACAGCCTCCCTGAACACACCAACACAACGTCTGGTTGTGATGGCGCCCTTGTCTTCCTTCTTGCTCTCCTATCTTCCTCCTGATTGGCTGATGAGCAGCATTCACCTGTTTGGTTTGAACCTTTTCTCCCTCCGCTCCCTCGTCTCCTAGCCGCTCCAGTCTGAACGCTCCGTTCCAGGAGACGGTTCCTCTGACCTGTGGCGAGGAACCCGCCACGCCACAGGCCACGCCCCAGGCCTCGCCCCGGGCCCCGCCCCACGGCTGCCCCCTGGACAGCGTGGTCCGGGTGTCGGCGCTCTGAGGCCCACCCTACCCGACACAAGAAGACCCACGTTCCCTGCGCAGAGACGTGACCACGCCCCTTTGCTGCTCGCGGACCTTAGAGCGAGCGCGGGGGCGTCGCCCGTCTCTGCGGAGGAACGCGGGGAGTGACCGCTGATTGGTCGCGCACGGCACAGGCCTTCATCTGTGACGAAGGGTTTAGTTTTGTTTTTGGACTGCAGGACCCCACGTGGACATAAAGTCTGCCCCCCGTGGACCCCGAACAGTGGTCCGATGGTCGAGAAGCGCCCGCCGCTCCTCAGCGGGACGTTGGAACGCTCTCAACGCCTCGTCCACGGGGCGGGACGGTGAGGCACCGGGGCACGTAGCGGTGAATCGAGCTGAAGAACGCTGCTGCAGAGATAACACCACACTAGGGCTCTGGTGAGGAGAGAGAGGACTCTACTGCCCCCAGTGAGACACCAGGGGGCAGCACAGAGAGGACTCTACTGCCCCCGCTGAGACACCAGGGGGCAGAAGGGAGAGGACTCTACTGCCCCCAGTGAGACACCAGGGGGCAGCAGAGAGAGGACTCTACTGCCCCCAGTGAGACACCAGGGGGCAGAAGGGAGAGGACTCTACTGCCCCCAGTGAGACACCAGGGGGCAGCACAGAGAGGACTCTACTGCCCCCAGTGAGACACCAGGGGGCAGAAGGGAGAGGACTCTACTGCCCCCAGTGAGACACCAGGGGGCAGCACAGAGAGGACTCTACTGCCCCCGCTGAGACACCAGGGGGCAGAAGGGAGAGGACTCTACTGCCCCCAGTGAGACACCAGGAGGCAGAAGAGAGAGGACTCTACTGCCCCCGCTGAGACACCAGGGGGCAGAAGAGAGAGGACTCTACTGCCCACAGTGAGACACCAGGGGGCAGAAGAGAGAGGACTCTACTGCCCCCGCTGAGACACCAGGGGGCAGAAGAGAGAGGACTCTACTGCCCCCAGTGAGACACCAGGGGGCAGCAGAGAGAGGACTCTACTGCCCCCGTTGAGACACCAGGGGACAGCAGAGAGAGGACTCTACTGCCCACAGTGAGACACCAGGGGGCAGCAGAGAGAGGACTTTAATGCCCCCGTTGAGACACCAGTGGGCAGAAGAGAGAGGACTCTTCGGCCCACAGTGAGACTCTACTGCCCCCGTTGAGACCCCAGGGGGCAGCAGAGAGAGGACTCTACTGCCCCCAGTAAAACACCAGGGGGCAGCAGAGAGAGAGGACTCTTCGTCGCACTCGTTCTACACCAGGGGCCAGCAGAGAGAGAACTCTTCTGCCCCGGGGCAGCAGAGAGAGAACTCTTCTGCCCCGGGGCAGACACCTGGGGCAGGTGCAGAGATAACACCAGACTGTGGGGAGACCGAGGACGCTTCTCCTTATCTGTGCTCATCTTGATAGCACCCTTACCGACCGCGTGAATCATTCATCGGAGAACACCAGGTGCGCCGCGCACGTGCACGGGTCCGTGTGTGTGGGCGTGTGTGTGTGACTGTGTGTTTGCGTGTGTATTCAGTAGCTTCCCAATGTGACTGCGGCTGTTTCATCAGGAATACTTCAACCTCTTTGTCATTAGTTACTAGTTGGCATGAGCAATAAGGATGAATCGTGTAAATGCATTTCGATAATGATCCAATGTTAAGGATGTGTTTAAAAATAAGCTTTTATTGTCTGTGAGAGCTAACCCTCTCTCCTCCACACCGGTCAGCGGATGATATCCCCACAGTCGATCACAAAGTATTATCCATTATAATTCTAATCAACAAATAAAAAGGAACACCTTGAAAAAAACATATTTATAAATTAATTACATTTCTTTTTTTTTTCAAACGTGGCTCATTTTAATGACTAAAAAGTATTTCTTAAAGCATGTGTTTGCTAGAGGGCATGGGGGGGGGGGAGAGAGATGAGAACCGTGTACAGGTGATAAAGGTCATGTGAGGCGGGATGTTGATATCATGGTGGTATGTAAATTTCATGTGATGCAGTATGTTAATAATATAAAAAATGTAAAAAAGATAAAAATTTGCTGAAACATCCGTGTGACAAAATATGTAAACCAAAAAATAAAGACAAAGATGTATTCAACACGTTTCAGCGGTATAAATAAAAACAGATGCAACATTTTTAACTGGCATGAGAGAAGTCTGGTAGCATTGTGTCCGGAACCAACTTTAAACGGTCGTCATGTTCTTCCAGAGGAGCTGGACTCGGACCACGCCCAGAAGGTGGAAGAGCTGGAGCAGGCTGGAAGCTCAAGCCGAAGGAGCAGCAGAAGATCCACGAGGAAGCGTTCAAACACGACATGCAGCGCTACCTGTCCACGGGGTACCCCGTCCCCTGCAGCTCCAGGGCGAGGTTCAGACCGAGAAACTCGCCTGGGAAGTGGGTCGTGATGCTCAAGTCACAGACTAAGAGAGAAAGCCCATCAAAGTCGTGGTATTGCTAACACGTCTGTGTTTGTGCATCCTTCTGTGCTGAAGAGGTCAGCGGCGGCCAGGTTTGTGCTGTGGGAGTCGGGATCAGCTGCTGGTGACCGAAACGTCAGACCTGGAGGCTTTCGACGACTTCGTCAGTTCTAGCGCTAATGACGCACGAAGCAGCACATCCTCCCTTACCTCCGGTTAGCCGACCTCTAGTTGATTCTGATGTTCGTGTTCAGGGGTTTTCCTGTTTTTTTTTCCCCGTGTGTGTTTTCTATGCTTCAGGGTATGCTTCACTTGCGTACCTTGAAGCATGGAGCTGGGTAGGCGCCGTAAAGGCTGTAGAACGGGCAAAATATACACACCAATGTGTTTTTTAAATGATTGTAATGTTTATTTTCTGTATTGCGAGATAGATAATGACACTACCCAGAAACCTTGGCAGCCCTACAGGCTCATGCTAGCTCAGTAGCTTCTAGTCTATGGTTGCTCGTAGCGGCTCACTCCCAGTGCTAGCTCAGTAGCCGCTAGAGCAGGGGTCTCAAACTCGCGGCCCGGGGGCCAATTGAGGCCCGTGGGATATTTTGTGGCCCCCTACTTGACATCAAAGTTTAGTGTTACTGTGGCCCGTCCATTGTTTTCAAAGACACAAAGGGCTTGCCACGCTTTTTTATCACTTGTGATAGGGTGACCAGATGTCCTGGTTTTGCCAGGACAGTCCCAATTTTGAGTCCCGACAAAAGCCAAAGGACGCTAAAATGTCCCAGTTTCCACCAACCGCTATGAAATGTCCCCTGTTGTCAGCGATTAAATAGCCAACGTGTTCTAATTATAGCCCGATCATTAACTTCGATTGGGCCAGTTGTGCTCCTTTTTTTTTATGGAATACTTGATGCGGCCCCGCCTGACCCAGACTCTACCTCCAGCGGCCCCCAGGTAAATTGAGTTTGAGACCCCTGCTCTAGAGTGTCTGATCTGTTCTGGGTTGCGCTCTCTGTTACATACTGAGCAGGCGCTATGACGTGGTACGTGCTCTGATTGGCTATGGTGTTGAGCGCCCGCCTCCTGCTTCCTCGTGTGTGTGATGGTACTGCCATCTTGTGTCTATGTGCGATTATTACAGTTTATATGCTTGGTCCTGCTCCCTTGTGGCTATGTGCGGATATAACAGTTTATATGCTGATTTGCGTCACAGTATGCTTAATTTAACCCTGCTGTAACCAACGCCTACAATAACTACAGTTGAACTAATGAATGAAATACGAAGATGAAGAAGGTAAACTGGTTATGAACTAATCGGATCAAATCCATTAAAACTAAGAGGGGTTAAATAAGGTAGGCTACATTGAAAGGAATTAGGCTGAAAAATATTTGAGAGATCGAATAGTAGTAGCTGGTATCATTCAAGATTCAAGAAATCCATTTTCTAATACGGCCTATAACTGGTTACTGTTTGGTCCCTTAGTTGCTTTTGTGACCAACTGTGGTCTACAACTGGTCCAGTCGGTTGCCTACATCAACACGTTGGGTAAATGCGGTTCGACATATAGAATATATATTTTTAAACCTATCATTATCTGTACCAAGTGCACTGAACTTGAACAGGTGTATTGACGTGCATCCACATTTGATAATGTAGGGTAGGCATTACAACCCACACAAAAAAAATTGTTTTTTTGTGTGGGGAGGAGGGAGGAGCCGTCTCTGATGGGTTAAAACAAGTGCACTGAAGTCAGGTGTAATGGTGTGATCCAGATGCCTCGGACACCAGCCTTCCGAAAACAAACAACACAACTTTACATTGTATGGCAAGCACAGCAAGACTGTGCAATGCATAAATTGGTGACGGAAGAAAGTAGCAATGTAATCAAGTGTGTGACATTAAAATGACCAACGTGGTAAAAAAAAAAAAAAAAAAAAATCTCTTTATGGGCGCAGCCATTTTTGTTGAGAGCTTCATTACTGAACTCGGTATACTCTCAGAATTCCGAGTGCGCTCGACCAAAAGGGGGCGTGCCTCCGTAAAATGCAGCACGTACGACTCGACAACAAAAATGGCTGCGACCGTAAAAAGAGATATATTTTCTTTGTATTCGTACCACGTTGGACATTTAAAGTTTAAAGTTGTGTAGCTGTTTTCGAGCTGGTATGCTGAAGAGGCTAATATAGCCAACAATAACAATGACTAGCCAATGAGAAACGGGAACGCTATAAGTGCTGCAAGCCAGGAAATTATGTCACCTTCTCGCTAAAGCAGGTCGGAGTACCGGCGTACCATACAAATGGATAGCACCATTAAGCCTCGAAACGTTGACAACAAAGGAAAAACTCTGTCTTTGTCTGCTACTGTCAAACGGACAACATGTTAGGGTTTTAATGTGGACCACAAGGCAGTGTCTTGGTAGAATAAATAATAAACGGGTATAATCTAATTTAAAACAACATGAGAATGTCAACAGCGGATAAATCATGCAAGCAATGCTAGGCTAGCCCCCAGGGTCCACTAAAGCACATCCTGTCTGTGACGCGTAGGATTAAAAATATTTTTGTGTCAAATGCATGAAGCACCATCCCTTCATCAGTGTCAACTTCAGTGAAATGGCCAGCTATCATTTGAAGACAACACACAAACACTAAAAAAGTATTTCATAAACTACAAATATAAGCCGGTGGTTTATAAAGCTATTAACAGCATCGCAACAACATGCTCACGGCATGCATGTAGACCGTGTCACGGAGAGGGATCAAATGTCCAAACGGTTTCTTGCGCTGCTAATTTTACTCATGTTCAGAAGGACAGCAGCAACCGTTTAGGTTCTGCTGCCGGCTCTATTTCCCCTGCGTGGGAATCTGAGGGCCTGGGGCACGTCGTCCCATGGGCGGCTATTTATAATCCCTGCTGCTCCCAGTAACTCTGTCCTCCCAGTAACTCTGTCCTCCCAGTAACTGTCCAGAGACTCTGGTACCTCCCTGCTCCTCCCAGTAAAACGATCACCCCCCCTGCTCCTCCCAGTAACAGTTATCGACCTGCTCCTCCCAGTAACAGTGTTACCTCCCTGCTCCTCCCAGTATAGCTGTTACCTCCCTGCTCCTCCCAGTAACACTGTTACCTCCCTGCTCCTCCCAGTAACACTGTTACCTCCCTGCTCCTCACAGTAACGCTGTCCTGAGGAGAGTCTGTGGGACTGGTTTGTTGCCAGTCGGTTCAGTGTCACCGGCTGTCCTCTGAAGTCCCGTGTCTGTCCTGTTTTAAATATAAGGTCAACTCTAGTTAAACACAGCAGAGTACAGCAGAGGGACTGCAATAAACCAAAGCATGTGAGTTAGTTAGTGTTAGGTTGACGAGTTAATGAGCTGTAGTTTGACTCAGTTCCTCTTCATTAGTAGTGAATACCGTACTGGGAAAAAACTCAAAAGTTGTGCATCTCTTTGGGCATAAGGAAGGCAATTCAAATATGAAGACATACATACATCCACAAATAAAAGCTTAAATAATATAAATAGTTACTGTGTAAATAAATAAATATCATTAAACAATTGTATTGGTGCCTTTTACCATTTTTGAATGGTATTGTTAGAAATCTAAAATAAGTGTGATATATTTCACAAAACGTAACACAGACGCCTTCCTTGTCAACATTTGACAATTTACGATTCAGAAAAAGGTTCAGTCTTTCAAGCGAGAAAAAGACAATTTCAGAGTCCGTCTTTGAGCTGCAGGTTTAAGGTCCGTTCTGCCCTCCCCCCGACAATCATCAACAAGAACCCCAGACGGCTCTCTGGACCGACCACTGGTTCTACTGAACCTCGTTCCTTCTGTTCCCCCGTCTGTGGCTGAGCCTTTGGGTTCACCCTCCGACTCCAGGACATCAGACTCTAGAACCTGAGACTCCAAGACCTCAGACTCTAGAACCTCAGACTCCAGAAGCTCAGAACCTAGCTCAGACTCCAGAACCTGAGACTCTAGAACCTGAGACTCCAGAACCTGAGACTCTAGAACCCGAGACTCCAAAACCTGAGACTCAAGAACCCCAGACTCTAGAACCTCAGACTCTAGAACCTCAGACTCTAGAACCTCAGACTCTAGAAGCTCAGACTCCAGAAGCTCAGACTCCAGAACCCCAGACTCTAGAACCTCAGACTCTAGAAGCTCAGACTCTAGAAGCTCAGACTCCAGAACCACAGACTCTAGAACCTCAGACTCTAGAAGCTCAGACTCCAGAAGCTCAGACTCTAGAACCCCAGACTCTAGAACCTCAGACTCTAGAAGCTCAGACTCCAGAAGCTCAGACTCTAGAACCCCAGACTCTAGAAGCTCAGACTCTAGAAGCTCAGACTCCAGAAGCTCAGACTCTAGAACCTCAGACTCCAGAACCTCAGCCACGGAGGTCCACCTGAACCCGGGCCGGTAAGACTCTAGAAACAGACCCCCCAAACAGCCGACCACGGCTGTTTGGGGGGGGAATCACGGCACCCTAACCCTAACTGCTAGGACGCCAGGCGCCTCATGTCCACGTGGGGGTCGTACTGTAGGGGGTTCCTGGTAGGGGGGGTCATGGTGTTGGGGGCTGCCCAGGGGGTTGCGGTGGGGGGGGTCGTGGTGGAGGGGGTCCTGCAGGTCCGGCCGGGCGGCGAGGCCCAGAGGGCCGCGGACGCCATGAGCGGGGCGGTGGGGTCGTCGGCAGGGAGGGGGGCGGGGGGGTCGGAGGGACGGGGGGCTGCGGCGGGGGGGCCCAGCGGCGGGGCGGGGTGGTAGTGGAGCGCCCAGAGCAGCGTCAGGGTGAGCACCATGGCCAGGATCTGCAGCACGCCGATGAACACGCCCAGGAAGCGCAGCATGTGGAGCTGCTGCGTCCCGCGGATGAAGCTGAAGATCTTAGGACCGCAGCCCTGAGGACACGAGCATGATGAGATAACCCAAGGCCCGTATCGGGATCTCTCCCCTTTATACACTCAAATACACATGGATACATACACCCACACACACACACACACACACACACACACACACACACACACACACACACACACACACACACACACACACACACACACACACACTCAAACACGCATATACACACGACCTAACACACACACACACGCACAAACACCGCCCCCCCCCCACACACACACACACACCCTTACACACACACACACACACACATACACACCCTTACACACACACACACACATACACACACACAACCCCACCCTCCCCCCTCACCTCCTGGTGCAGGTCGCTCAGGTCCCTCTGGTGGGCGTGGCGAGCGCATCCTGGATACTGATTGGTGCAGCAGGAGTCGGGCGGCCATTCCATGTCCGTCACCTCCAGCCAATCGGTGAAGTAGATCACCCCGCAGCACTTAAACTGACGAATCACAGCAGAGTGGGCAGGTTTAAATCGACCCCATTGGCTGTTTCTGAATCTTTTTTTCTGCTTTCATATTATAAGTAACGTTTACAGTCTGCCTAATCAATAACAATAAGTATCACATGTCAGAGCACACGGAATATATGTGAGCCAAGAGCAGGAGCTGGGAGGATGGAGCTGTTTGAGGGAGGTGTGAGAGTGGAGGTCTGAGGGTGGAGGTGTGAGAGTGGAGGAGCTGTGTGAGAGTGGAGGTGTGAGGGTGGAGGTGTGTGAGGATGGAGGTGTGAGGGTGGAGGTGTGAGAGTGGAGGAGTTGTGTGAGAGTGGAGGTGTGAGGGTGGAGGTGTGTGAGGATGGAGGTGTGAGGGTGGAGGTGTGAGAGTGGAGGAGTTGTGTGAGAGTGGAGGTGTGAGGGTGGAGGTGTGTGAGGATGGAGGTGTGAGGGTGGAGGTGTGAGAGTGGAGGAGTTGTGTGAGAGTGGAGGTCTGAGGGTGGAGGTGTGAGAGTGGAGGAGCTGTGTGAGAGTGGAGGTGTGAGGGTGGAGGTGTGTGAGGGCGGAGGTGTGTGAGGGTGGAGGTGTGAGGGTGGAGTTGTGTGAGGGTGGAGGTGTGAGGGTGGAGTTGTGTGAGGGTGGAGGTGTGAGGGTGGAGTTGTGTGAAGGTGGAGGTGTGAGGGTGGAGGTGTGAGGGTGGAGGTGTGTGAGGGTGGAGGTGTGTGAGGGTGGAGGTGTGTGAGGGCGGAGGCATGTGAGGGCGGGGTCACTGACCTCGGTCTGGAAGACGTTCCAGGTGTGTGTGAGCCACTGGTAGTGCTGCAGGCCGAAGGACGACATCCTGGCCTTCAGGCTGATCATATCTGACCTCTGGACGGCCGGCTGAAACACACACACACACACACACACACACACACACACACACACACACACACACACACACACACACACACACACACACACACACACACACACACACACACACACACACAGATTAGCAAAGGAATACTTACTAATGAAATAATGTAAGAAGCTTTCGATGAGAAGTATGAGGAGTGTTTTTATCACCTCATCGTAGGTCCACACCCCACTGGCCAGCTCCACGCAGAAGATCAGCAGCAGGCTCACAAAGTACTGGAGGACGAGAGGAGCAGACACACAGAGCGGAACACCTTCATCAGCCTTACATCGAGCTGTTCATCTGGCAGCTGAGGACCTGTGGGCTAACGGAGCTCCAACCCGACTCAACAAAATATATCTGACACATCATCTCAGAGTCCTCTCAGGACCGGGTTGCAGTAATATTCACCTGATGACTTCAGGGATTGGCGTTGTGTACATCAATAACAACATGACACTAATATCAACTTTTAACATATGAAGCTATGCTTTGAATTTGAAAGCAATTACAATTTCCAAATCTGTAATTCTCCTCTGTAAATTATTATAAATATCTATTGAACTTCACGGTTTGAAGTTTCTTAGACTGTAAAATTATAAAGATAACCTAGGTGCTGTAGACTGTGGATGTGTGTCACCCTAAGGACTTCCAGGTGTTGTAGACCGTCGGTGTGTGTAACGTCAAAGCTAACCCAGGTGTTGTAGACCGTCGGTGTGTGTAACGTCAAAGCTAACCAACGGGTCGTAGTCTGTGGACCTGTGTAACACTAAAGCTAACCCAGGTGCTGTAGTCTGTGGACCTGTGTAACACTAAAGCTAACCCAGGTGTAGTAGTCTGTGGACCTGTGTAACACTAAAGCTAACCCAGGTGCTGTCGTCTGTGGACCTGTGTAACACTAAAGCTAACCCAGGTGTAGTAGTCTGTGGACCTGTGTAACACTAAAGCTAACCCAGGTGCTGTCGTCTGTGGACCTGTGTAACACTAAAGCTAACCCAGGTGCTGTCGTCTGTGGACCTGTGTAACACTAAAGCTAACCCAGGTGCTGTCGTCTGTGGACGTGTGTCCGTGTAAAGATAACCCCGGTGCCGTCCAGAGCCCGCCTCACCCAGGTCAGCAGCAGCAGGCTGCACCGCAGGGTCCCGCAGTAGCCCACCATGGCCACGATGACCAGGAAGCAGCAGACAGTGATGATGACCGGGTGGACGGCCGGGGAGTAGGTGAGGACGGCCGCCTCCTCCAGCCTGGAGGGGGGAGACAGCGTCAGGCTGGGGGGCAACGCTCAAGAAGGGGGAGTTGCATCACACGCTGGCTTGACTTGTAACGTGAAGGTTGCTAGTTCGATTCCCCAGCTCCTCCTAGCTAGAGTTTCAAGGTGCCCCTGAGCAAGACTCCTCACCCTAACTGCCCCTGACGGGCTGGCTGTCGCCTTGTGTGGTTGACACCGCCCTCAGTGTGTGACTGTGTGCATGAATGGTTGTAAGTCGCTTTGGATAAAAGCCCTAAAGGTGAACGCACCGCGACCGACTTATAGACACGCTCATATCACTCATCACCACGTCATTCAAAGGTGGAACCATTCTGAATGAATTTCACATTTAAAGTCTGTCCTCCTCTCTTTAGTTGGTTTCAGGGTTGATTCACGTGTTGACTTCCATACAGCCTTAGTGATGATTGGTCTACAGAGGGAACCAATCAGGAGCCAGAGCTTCACGTGCAGGGGAGGGGCTTGTTACCTGGTGTGGGCGGTCAGGGTCAGCACCAGGCTCAGGTGGTCTCTGATGGACGCCGCCACGCCCAGAACACATGCTGACATCAGCTGTGGGATGGGACACACACACACACACACACACACACGTACGCACGCATACACAACACACACACACACACACCTTAGTTAACGCACATACCAATCTCAGCAGATGCATGCTAGTGAATACTTAAGTAATGGGCATGCTTGTTTGTGTGTGTGTGTGTGTGTGTGTGTGTGTGTGTGTGTGTGTGTGTGTGTGTGTGTGTGTGTGTGTGTGTGTGTGTGTGTGTGTGTGTGTGTGTGTGCGTGCGTGCGTGTGTGTGTGTGTGTGTGCGTGTGTGTGTGTGTGCGCGTGCGTGTGTGAGAGAGAGAGGGAGAGAGAGAGAGAGAGAGAGAGAGAGAGAGAGAGAATGTTGACTGACTGCCAATTAGAAGTGTGTGGGACTACTCTGCATGGACCCTGGCCACCTGTTGCTGCGCAGGGTGGGACAGGGGGGGAGGGGAGGGAGAGAGGGGAGGACAGGGGAGGGAGAGAGGGGTGGGCAGGGGAGGGGAGAGTTGGCTAAGACAGATCTTACCCAAAACAGGATAGTGTAGTAGGGTATGGTGGGGTATAGTAGGGTACAGTAGGGTATTACAGTACAGTAGGGTAGTAGGGTATTAGGGTATCGTAGGGTATAGTAGGGTACAGCCGGGTATAGTAGGGTACAGTAGGGTACGGTAGGGTACAGTAGGGTACGGTAGGGTACATAAGGGTATAGTAGGGTATATTGGGGTACAGTAGGGTACAATAGGGTACAGTTGGGTATCATAGGATACAGTAGGGTATGTAGGGTATACTAGGGTAGTAGTGTACAGTAGGGTATGTAGGGTACAGTAGGGTACGGCAGGGTACATAAGGGTATACTAGGGTATAGTAGGGTACAATAGGATACAGTAGGGTATAGTATGGCATAGTAGGGTACAGTAATGGTATAGTAGGGTATAGTAGAGTATTATATGGTATATTGGGGTATTAGGGTATAGTAGGGGTCCTACCGAGAACAGCAGGGTATAGTAGGGTATTAGGGTATAGTAGGGCACAGTCGGGAACAGTAGGATACAGTAGGGTATAGTATGGCATAGTAGGGTACAGTAATAGTATAGTAGGGTATAGTAGAGTATTATATGGTATATTGGGGTATTAGGGTATAGTAGGGGTCCTACCGAGAACAGCAGGGTATAGTAGGGTATTAGGGTATAGTAGGGCACAGTCGGGAACAGTAGGATACAGTAGGGTATAGTAGGGTATTAGGGTATAGTGTACAGTAGGGTATAGTAGGGTATTAGGGTATAGCAGGGGTCCTACCCAGAACAGCAGGTTGAGGGCGTATAGCAGGCAGCGCAGACACCTCACTGCGTCCTCGCGAGCCATTCCGAGCGCGACAGGCGACGTCCGGTCATGCGCATTCTACCATGTAACCATGGCAACATCGTTTGACTGCAAACACACAAACAGACGCGCTCGTCGTTAATCATTCCAATCGATCCGAACAACCGCGGTCGAGCTCCAGTGGAAGCGCGCGGGCACCACATAATCGTGCTCGTACTCGTGAGACGAGGCGCGTCACCTGCGCGCTGTTTTTTGCGGCTGGATTTCGTGGGAAGTTAAAATAGCTTTTAAACAAACAGGTGTTAGATGTTCTAGAGACAGGTATTTTATGTTCGATACAGGTGTTTGATGTTCTACAGGTTTTTGATGTTCTACAGGTGTTTGATGATCTACAGGTTTTTGATGTTCTACAGGTGTTTGATGTTCTAGAGACAGGTGTTTGATGTTCTATAGGTGTTTGATGTTCTAGAGACAGGTGTGTGAGGTTATACAGGTGTTTGATGTTCTATAGACAGGTGTTCGATGTAAGAGAGACAGGTGTTCAATGTTCTAGAGACAGGTGTTTGATGTTCCAGTCCGTTCAGATGATAACAAGCTGCTATTGTACTTTATAATAACATAAATATTTCATAATAATGTAACTATTTCATAATGATATATGTTTTTTATGATCGTAGAAGTGTTTCAGGTCCTTGTAGCGGAATCCGTTTACGAGGCATCAACAAACCTCTGTTGTGTTTCTGAGCTGAATCCGTCCGGCTGTCAGCGACGCTCCCGATGCTCCCAGTCCGGTCCAGTAGAGTCTCCTGCTCCCAGTCCAGACCAGTAGAGTCTCCCACTGCTTCTAGTCCAGACCAGTAGTATCACCCACTGCTCCAAGTCCAGACCAGTAGAGTCTCCCGCTGTTCCCAGTCCAGACTACTAGAGTCTCCCACTGCTCCCAGTCCAGACCAGTAGAGTCTACCAATGCTCCCAGTCCGGTCAAGTAGTCTCCCACAGCTCCCAGTCAAGACCTGTACGGTCCGGTCCAGTAGACAGTCCGGTCGTTGGAGGTCCAGTAGAATCCGGTGCAGAAGAGCCCGGTCCAGTATAGATTCCGGTCCAGAAGAGTCCGTTACAGCAGAGTCCAGTCCAGTAGAGTCCCGTTGGGTCTTGGTCGGTCCTGGGGGGTCCTGGTGTGACCGGATTCCGTGGTCTTGTGGGAGCAAGTCCCCTCCGTGCGTCTAGCTTTAGGATTTGTTTACGAATGGACAACGATCTTTCCTCTCGCGCCTCCGTGCCTTGCAGAGGGCGGTCCGCGCGGAGGGAGAGGGGGGGGGGGGGGGGGACAGGAATGCGCGCGGAGGAAGGACAGCACGCAGGGGTCAAGAGGGCACGCGGAGAAGAGGCCGATTGTCCAGATGACGGGAGACCAAGGAGAGATGATTATGACGAGGAGGTTAACAGCGGGACCCTGGTCTGGATTAACTATTATTAACTGTTATTAAAGACCGGAGGAGTGTATTAACTGTTATTAATAAAGACAGGAGGATGTATTAACTATTAATAAATATTAATAAATAGAGGAGGTTTGTATTAACAATTATTAATAACTATTAATAAAGAGGACTTCACCTTGTTTCCCATTTAGGGAAATCAGTTAAAACCCTTGAAACAACGGGTTTAGGTCACTATACCATATTCAATTACTAATATATATCATAAGAACATTATGATATGTATGAAATATATATATATGTATAATAATAATAATTTTATAGAAGAAGATACAGAGTGCCTCTAGCCAAAGAATCTCTATACATAATCCTTCATACCCAAGGCAATACACACACACAACATACTTCTTACACAAGCACCACATACACACAATTAGAGAACACTGCCTGCACAATTTTCTAATATGGCAACCTGTGGGACAAATAAAGCTTTTGAACTTTAGTTGTTGTTGTTATTCAGCCTTCTTCTTCTTCTTCTTCTTCTTCTTCTTCTTCTTCTTCTTCTTCTTCTTCTTCTTCTTCTTCTTCTTCTTCTTCTTCTTCTTCTTCTTCTTCTTCTTCTTCTTCTTCTTCTTCTTCTTCTTCTTCTTCTTCTTATATAGTAGGGAATTAGGGTATAGTAGGGGTCCTACCGAGAACAGCAGGGTATAGTAGGGTATTAGGGTATAGTAGGGTACAGTCGGGAACAGTAGGATACAGTAGGGTATAGTAGGGTATTAGGGTATAGTAGGGTTCCTACCCAGAACAGCAGGTTGAGTCCACTAGGCGATGAAACAGGTCGTTAGCTGAAGTGAGGCCTTTAACCTGAGATGAGGCCTTTAACCAGAGATGAGGCCTGCTATCACCACAACCACACAGCAGATACATAAACCAACATACAAACAACTGTGACTTGCTTTGGATAAAACGGTAATTTGTATTTGTAAAACGTGAATTTTAGATATCTGGAATAACAACTTCATCATGACGTATTGGTGCTGACCAGTAGAGGGCGCTCAGTGCTAGGACTCGGAGGAACCAGCGCAGTACCTGAAGACACGGGGTGTAATCAGGTTATAGTAGAAGACAACATGCTTTCAATCAAATCAAGCCTTCCTCCTAGTTCAGGAAATCATTCCTACATGGTCATGTAAAATGGATACGTAGAGGTTTATGGTCACTGCGAAGCCCTACACAATCAATCTGAATTACTTATAGACTTCATTGATTTAGACCTATATCATTATTATTTTTAGTACGGTGTAGGCCTATACTATGAATAAGTATTATAGTATATAAGTATATCCACCACAATTCAGGATTAGATTAAACTGTAAAGTAAGTAAGTGGGTTAAACCACCAGATAGGGGGGCACGCACGGACCATGATAGGGCAGGTATCAAAATATGATTTATGATGACACAAAGTAGGCCTTGGCCTACTTTTTAGGCAACACTGGATATGGGTTTGGAAAAGTTTGGATAAATATGGTAGTGAGACTTCATAGGAATATTTACATTCTATATAAATTCTTATAATGGCCCAGGTTCTCTTGTCGCATGACTTCTGAGAGGAACAAGAACTGCAAATACCAAGATGCGTGTGGGCAGGACTCCAAAACCGACGCGTTTGCGTCGACCAACCACGTCCCGAGGCGCCGTCTGCGTCATGATCTGCGACCTCTGCGTCACGCTCTGCGACCTCTGCGTTGTTCATTATCAACCCTCAGCTAAACCGAAGTCTCCGACGCCATATTGAAATACGACAATTGTTTTATTCTATCCGCGAAAACACCAACTTCTTCAAGATGTTATACTTGGAGGACTACCTCGAGAGTGGGTAACACATGTCGGAATGCATTTCCGTCGTCATATGTGCATAATGTGTCGGAAATACGGACGGTGGTCCCGTCTGCGCGTTCGAACTGTTAGCCTAGCATCGCTAGCTGCTTAATGGGTGGTTAGCCTAGCAATGCTAGCTGCTTAATTGGTGGTTAGCCTAGCGTTGCTAGCTGCTCAACTGTTGGTTAGCCTAGCATCGCTAGCTGCTCAATGGGTTGTTAGCCTAGCATTGCTAGCTGCCTAACGGGTTCTTCTTCTCCCTCGCAGTGATCGAGCAGCTCCCCATGGACCTCCGCGACAGGTTCACGGAAATGAGGGAGATGGACCTGCAGGTTCAAAGTATGCAGAGAGACACGAACTGAGCATGAACATATTAATATTACATGCATATTACATGAACAGAACATGAATATTACCTGAACATTACATTAACAGAACATGAATATTACCTGAACATTACATTAACAGAACATGAATATTACCTGCATATTACCTGAACATTACATTTACAGAACATGAATATTACACAAACCTTACATGAATATAACATAATTATTACATGAACAGAACATGAACATTACATGAACAGAACATGAACATTACATGAACTGGTCATGACCATTACATGAACAGAACATGAATACTACATATACAGAACATGAATATTATATGAACAGCATGACAACATGAACAACATAATTATTACATGAATACTACATGAACATTACTTGAACAGAACATGAACATTAAATGAATAGAACTTTAAATGAACATTACATAAACAGTAAATGAACAGAACTTAGACAAACATTTCATGATCTACATGTTTTTAATATGAACATGAACAGAACCTGTGAACTGATGGGTTATGTCTACTCTGCTCAGAGACGTAACACAGCTCCATCAGCCCTACTCACCTCAGATCCAGCCTACCTCCATTCCCCGTGCGTTGTATAGAAGCACGTGGTCAGCGGTTCCTCTGGGTTAAAACGTATGGAAATGCCAACAAAATTTTCTCCTCAAACACAGATAGACCTGTGCGTTGACATATTATGGACATGCTCCGTAGTACCTTTATCAGGTAGAACTGTCTAGTGTGTGCTGAGCAACCAGAGATCTTACTACTGACCGTGACCATGCTCACATACAACTGACGCTGTGGCTGCAGAGATGGAGGTCGGACAGACCAGGATACCCTCCTGAGGTCCAGAGGGCCTGTGGTGGTCCCCTCAGGGTCCGGGTCTTCTGCGTGTCAGGGTTTGTTTATTGACGGAGCTATGTTCCTGCTCCCTGCTAGACGCCACTGACCAGCTCGAGCAGAAGGTCATCGAGTTCTTCGTCAACGCCAAGAAGAACAAACCCGAGTGGAGGGAAGAGCAGATGGAGGTCATCAAGAAGGTAGCGCCACGGACCGCAGAGGCCTGGTCCACACCTCCTGATGGAGGCTAAAATAAACAGGCCTGGTCCAGATGCATCAAATATAAAACTGAAAAACATAATGCGTTGTCCACATCCAGACTGATGGAGTACAGCGACACACTGTGTTGTGGTTAATCTAACTCCTTCTCTCGGGCGGCATGTGGCTCAGGAGGTAGAGCGGGTTGGCTGGTCACCGGAAGGTTGCTAGTTCGATCCCCGCCTCCGAATGTCGAGGTGTCCCTGAGCAAGACACGTCTTAACCCTAACTGCTCCCAACGAGCTGGCTGTCGCCTTGCATGGTTGACACCGCCGTCGGTGTGTGAATTAGGGCTGGGCAATATATCGATATTTGAAATATATCGATATTATTTCAAAAGAGATATAGAATGAGACGCTATCGTCAACATCGATGTAGTTTAATTTGCGTTGAAAGTACAGCACATTTGTAACATATAACGGCAGTTTCGAACCGTGCATGCCGCCTTCTATTTTGTAACTCTGCTTATCTCTCTCCCGCTCTGCCTCCGGCTCACACACACTCTGGCCCGGCCCCCATTCCACTCATGTCACTTTTTTAAATCCCCTACGGCGTGAAACATGGAGTCCGCCGGCAAACGCGGCGCCGAGGAGCTTGTATGTAAGCGGAAGGAAAATGGCTCCATAGTTTTGAAATGGTTTGGGTACAAGGTGTCCGACGAGTTACAGAATCATGTATTTTGTAGAGAGTGCTTCAAATCTTGTCCCAAAATTATTGCGGACTCCCGGTGTCACTGCCTCCACCTTGTATTTGAGAACATTACAATTTAAAATTGAGCATTAAATTGATGAGCAGGGTAACACGGTAACAAACCATGGTAACAAACTACGGTTTCTCACTCTCCGAAACTATGGTTTCTCACTCCGCCAGGTTAACGAGCACAGCGACGCAGGCAGGCTGGAAATGAAAAAATAGCCGCGCCACCGATGTAGAATAACGAGTTGGAGTGCGGAAACAGAAACTATGTTATTGTGTCAACAAATATCAATATTTATCTTATTTCGCCATTGTGTTTGAAGATATCGAGATATGACTTTTGGTCTATATAGCCCAGCCCTAGTGTGAATGTGTGCATGAACGGGTGAATGTCAGGCAGTATTGTATTGTAAAGCGCTTTGAGTGGCCACTGGTTGGAGAAGCGCTGTATAAATGCAGTCCATTTGACAATTTCCCATGCTCTTTCAGGACTATTATAAAGCGCTGGAGGATGCAGACGAGAAAGTACAGCTGGCCAATCAGATTTATGACCTGGTGAGTAGAGACAGTCTCTCAGGTCTGCAGTATCCAACGGCCGGGGTAGCTGGCCCTGCTTGGAGAAGCTTTGATCTGTCAAACCAGTTTCCTCTTTAATCCTGATGGATGAAGTCTGTGGGCTCACACTGACTAAATACTTGGTGATTCTGAGCTGTATTCTTGCATGTTGTATGTGGAGACTCAGCGGGGTTCTGATGTGTTTCCTGCCTGCTTATAGTCTTGAGTTTATCCACCACAATTCGAGATTAGATGATACTGTAAACGAAAGTAAATAAGTGGGTTAAACCACCAGACTCCATAATAGGGCAGGCATCAAAATATGATTTATGATGACACCAAGTAAGCCCAAGCCCACAAGAAGTCAGCACCAAATGTGGGTTTGGAAAATGTCGGAGACTCTACTGGTCTGGACTTGGAGCAAAAATATAGCTATTGGACTAGGAATAGGAATATTTACATTCCTGTATAAATTCATATATTGTTCCAATTCATCTTGTCGTATGACTTCTGAGAGGCATAAGAACTACAAATACCAAGATGCATGCGAGCAGGACTCCCAACATCTACTCGTTCTGCATTAACGGGTTGTGATGCGTGTTCTGCTGCTCCAGGTGGACCGCCACCTGAGGAAGCTGGACCAGGAGCTGGCCAAGTTCAAGATGGAGCTCGAGGCGGACAACGCCGGCATCACAGAGATCCTGGAGAGACGTGAGGCCCCATGCTCATTTCACCTCCACGCTGTTGGGGCCATATTGCCTAATGGTCTAGGTTACGGTTCTGAGACCTAGTCTCACAGCGATAATGGGAACGGCAGTGTCGTCACATGCTGCTCCTGTAACGGCTCCTCCTCCCTTCCACTGCTGCAGGGTCTTTGGAGATGGACAGTCCCGCCCAGCCGGTCAACAACCACCACGTCCACTCACACGCCACGGCTGAAAGTATGAACGCAAACAACTCTCGCGCACGCAGTCCAGGGCAGTGGTCATCCACCTGGGGGGTAGAATGAACCAGGAGGTTTCCTAGGTCAGAAGGGAGGTTCTCTAGGGCAGTGGTCATCCACCTGGGGGATAGAATGAACCAGAAGGTTCCCTAGGTCAGTGGTCAACCAACCAATGAGCCGATTGGTTCCCTAGGTCAGTGGTGATTGGCCAAAGTGCAGATGCTAATGAGATGACACGCGGATACGCAACGTGAGCTGGATGACGTAGTCCTTGCGCGACCCTTCTTTCTTTATAGGTCCATGCCCTTCTTCCCCACAGCAATCATTTTAAACAATGGCGGCAAGCGGTTCACGAGTGGGTTTACGTTGGTGCGTTAGTGAAGTCGAGTGTTTACTTGAAATTTGGGCCGATGACAGCCTTCAGTCGCAGCTGGACACCACGCTTGGTGATGACGTATTTATCGTATTACGACGTGATGACGTATGTATGAAGGAGCAATCGTGCCCAGGCCACGGCCTTTGGGAGCAGTGTGACCACGGGCCAGCGGGTGGGGAGGGGGGGAATCGTGCTGAATCTTCCTGCAGCACGGAACAGGCAAACTTCCCTAGTGTGAGTGCGCCCTTAGATACATGCATACACAGCGAAATGTTAGCGGCCTCACTTTGATGACCCGGTAATGGCAGCATCAGTCCTCATTAACGCCCCCTCCACTGGGGTCCTATATCACTGTGCATGTTATAAAGGCATCTCGCAGGCCTCTAACCAGCCCGTGTTGTGGTTCTCCTGCGTTCCAGAGAGGAAACACAGCGCTCCGGTGCACCACACCACAGAGCACGTCCCGGAGAAGAAGTTCAAGTCAGAGGCTCTGCTCTCCACACTCACCTCGGACGCCTCCAAGGAGAACACGCCAGGTACTGAGCCGCTGCCAGCCAGCCAGCCAGCCAGCCAGCCAGCCAGCCAGCCAGCAAGCTAATGCCATCGAGCCAGCTGATGCTTCATCAAATGATCCTTTTGTTATTGTTTTGATTGAGAGATCCCTAGTGGCAGAAGTTAAAATCACACCTTTAAAGGGCCATAAATAAGAGCAGGGGCGAACACAAGTAACCAGAGTGCAAAAGGGATGTCTTCTGATGTCTTCCTTTTATCAGACAAGCAGCTTAGAACCAACAAAGCATTCCTTTGATAATATCGATAAATAGTCGTGTTAATAATGTTAAAGATGAACCAGGTGACCTGACTTCCTGTTCGGCTCCTCTGTCTCCAGGTTGCCGCACCAACAGCGCCGCCCTGTCCACCAACAGCGTGTACAGCGTCACCACCTCCCAGCCGCTGGCCTCCTACAACCTCACCTCCCTCCCCGCCGGGGTGGGGGCCGGGGCCGGGGCCATCACCATGGCAGCCGCCCAGGCGGTCCAGGCCACCGCCCAGGTCTGGTCCTCCCACCTCTGGAGCTGTTGTGTTGTGTAGTTGAGTGACGGTGTAGCTGACGGGGTTGTTGTGTAGATGAAGGGGGATGTAGCTGACGGTGTTTGTTGTGTAGCTGAGTGACGGTGTAGCTGACGGGGTTTGTTGTGTAGATGGAGAGTGACAGTGTTGTGTAGCTGACGGTGTGTGTTGTGTAGATGGAGAGTGACAGTGTTGTGTAGCTGACAGTGTGTGTTGTGTAGATGGAGAGTGACAGTGTTGTGTAGCTGACAGTGTGTGTTGTGTAGATGGAGAGTGACAGTGTTGTGTAGCTGATGGTGTGTGTTGTGTAGATGGAGAGTAGGGTTGGGCAATCGTCTACAAGCTTCCATCGTCCGATAGCGCCCCCTAGCGATCGCCGATAGTCGATACTATCGGGGGTCATCTTTATAATAATTTTATAATATTAATTATTTATAATAATTTATCACTTTGAAAAAAATCACGTTTTTATTTTTCGATTTTTTTCTTAAAAACAAATACGATGGTCTTCCCCTTGGACCAGCGTGAGCCGTGAGCCTCCGCTGATTTAAGTTTCGATGCGTCGGCGCCGGCGGCGCTGTCATGATGACACACGCTGATGACACACAGCTCGTAGCTGTGTTCAAAATCGTTCCCTATCACGGATATAGTGCACTATATAGGGTGCTCGCTATTTTGTAGTGTTGTTCGAATTCTCACTGGTTAATTTCATGCCCTATATAGTGCACTTAAAATACCCAAAATGTGAGTGTACATATGATGTTCCCTACGTGTTACTCCCATATACCACAATGCAATGCAGTCGTGTTTTTCCGGAGGAGAAGAAGAAGCTCAATAACCGCAAGCGGCGAAAACGACTACATTTAATGATGGAGTCTCCGGCTTTCGTTTAGAAATATCAACAATTTATTTGGGATTTAACAAGAAAATTAAACATTCAAAATTAATAAGAAAAACCTTGTTCAAGGAAATGTAACATTCAACATCAATACAACCTCCAGCTTTCCTCTAGAGTGCCCATTTTGTTTACACAATCTGGGCGCATCTGTCTGCGTCACACAAATACCCGGCGCATTTACTGACGCAAATGACGTTTAGAAATGTTCAGCGTAGTGTCCGAATTGTCGTTTGTACGTTCCCTATGTAGTGCACTATATCATGAACACTATAGGGAATAGTGAGTGAATGAATAGGGAACGATTTCGAACACAGCTCATGTACCACAGCTGTGACCCGCAAATGGTGCAGCGGGGTGTGATGTCATTTCGCCGTGCGAGCAGACCTGTAGGTTTCGAGCAACTCCCCTCTCCTCTCGCAGCAGTGAGTGAATACGGCAGGTCAGCGCTACATAGTATGTTTTCCACCGGTGCCAGTTAATTTCAATTACCATTTGCGGGGCTTTTTAAGTTTAAAAAATAGCTACCACAGCGCTTTTAAAAAAATAATAATTATTTTTTATTTTTTATTTTTAATTATTAAAATATAATTATCGCCGCTTTATCGGCTACTTGAGACGATCGACGATGGAATCCATCTATCTATCGGCCCATCCCTAATGGAGAGTGACAGTGTTGTGTAGCTGACGGTGTGTGTTGTGTAGATGGAGAGTGACAGTGTTGTGTAGCTGACGGTGTAGCCAACGGTGTTTGTTGTGTAGATGGAGAGTGACAGTGTTGTGTTGCTGACGGTGTGTGTTGTGTAGATGGAGAGCGAAGTGTGTAGCTGAGTGTTTTTTGTGTAGATGGATCGTGACAGTGTTGTGTAGCTGACGGTGTTTGTTGTGTAGATGGAGAGTGACGTGTTGTGTAGCTGACGGTGTTTGTTGTGTAGATGGAGAGTGACGTGTTGTGTAGCTGACGGTGTTTGTTGTGTAGATGGAGAGTGACGTGTTGTGTTGCTGAAGGTGTTTGTTGTGTAGATGGAGAGTGACAGTGTTGTGTAGCTGACGGTGTGTGTTGTGCGGATGAAGGGTGACCTAGCTGACAGTGTGTGTTGTGTAGCTGACGGTGTGTGTTGTGCGGATGACGGGTGACGTAGCCGACAGTGTGTGTTGTGTAGCTGACGGTGTGTGTTGCTGTGTGTTGCATAGATGAAGGACGGCCGGCGGACATCCAGCCTGAAGGCCAGCTACGAGGCCATCAAGAACAACGACTTCCAGCTCAACCGCGAGTTCTCCGTCTCCAGAGAGGCCACCACCTACCCCGCCTCCGCCCTGGCCTCCACCCTCACCCAGAACATCACCCCCCCATCCGCCTCCGATTCCCGGGGCCGCAAGTCCAAGTAGGTCTACCCCCCCCTGCTCCTGATCCATGTTTGTAATTCACACGTTGATCGTCGAGATGTTCCGATAAAAAAAAAAAAAGTCTTACACGATACCGATTCCTGAACTATACTCGGTATCGGCCGATACCGAGTATATACCGATACAGCATCTAGCTTTGTTGTTCATATTGAAGGGGTTCTCTTACGATGACAGCAATTTGTAGCCGGATCACTTACTGTCTGCACATTCTTTTTTCAGAACAAGATCTTTTATGATTATAAGAATTATAAATGATCACGATAAATGATAATTGTATTCTTGTAGTTAGGTGGGAGCATCCGTGGTAGCTCGGACGCGCGTAGGTCGGAGATGACAAGATTCCGACTTTCCACATCCGACCGCTTACGAACGCAGCATTACATCGTAGTGTTCTTGATGTACTCGTAGCCTTCGTAGTTAAGGAGTCGTGTGATGGTATGGGATCGGCGCACAGACTTTCGTTCACGCTGATACTAGAGTCGTTCCGATACTGGTATCTGCGTCGGAACAACTCTGGTGGAACGCCACGCTGGTATCTCTGGTCCCGTGTGGACGCCCGGCACCTGACCTCCTCTCTCCCCGTCCTCAGAAGCGGCGTCAAGTCGTCGAGCCACCAGTCGTCGTCGTCCTCCTCCTCCTCCTCGCTCTCCTCCTGCTCCTCCTCCTCAGCGCTGGCCCAGGAGCTGTCCCAGCAGGCGTCCTCCCTGCCCGAGGCCGACCCCAACAGCCAGGTGGACTGGACCTACGACCCCAACGAGCCCCGCTACTGCATCTGCAACCAGGTACCTGCCCCACAACCCCCCTCAGAACAGGCCCCTCAGAACGCCTCGGAACATGGCCCCAAGAACCCGGCCCTCAGAGTCCGGCCCTCAGAACCCGGCCCCAAGAACCCGGCCCCCAGAACCCGGCCCTCAGAGCCCGGCCCCAAGAACCCGGCCCTCAGAACCCGGCCCTCAGAGCCCGGCCCCAAGAACCCGGCCCTCAGAACCCGGCCCCAAGAGCCCGGCCCCAAGAACCAGGCCCTCAGAGCCCGGCCCTCAGAACCCGGCCCTCAGAACCCGGTCCTGAGGACCATAGATACAGTCCATAAACGTCCCATCGCCCCTCACTAGCTAACATTCTGACCCGCTGTTGTCTCCTAGGTTGTCTCCTAGGTGTCTCCTACCTGTTGTCTCCACTCACTAACTACTGTCTGTTGTCTCCTAGGTGTCTCCTACCTGTTGCCTCCACTCACTAACTACTGTCTGCTGTCTCCTAGGTTGTCTCCTAGGTGTCTCCTACCTGTTGTCTCCACTCACTAACTACTGTCTGTTGTCTCCTAGGTTTCCTACGGGGAGATGGTGGGCTGTGACAACACAGACGTAAGTATACCTCAGACCGTTAGCTGAAGGCGGCATAACACAGCACATGTTTGTGATGTTCTCTGCCTGTGTAGTTAAGGAGCTAGTCTAGGGTTGCCGCGGTATACGGTATTACCGGTGTTACCGGTGTTGAGGCCAAAACCGATTACTCGGTGTTTCACACCGGCAACACAAGTTTTTTTGTAATAAAGATTAATAATATAATTATAATTAAGGAAATTTTAATGTGTAGAATAGGCCACAATTCTGCTCTGTGCGGAAGAGAATTGGCACGCAGGACCGGTAACCATAGCAACGCCGGTAAACAAACCCCGCGAAGCCCAATCCCTACGAGAGCTCCCCGCGCTACGGCCATCTGGCGCACAGAGCTTTTGGCCGTGATATTATGTATGCAATTATATTCTACTATTATATATAGAACGTTATAAGACGCTGTCACCGAGTGTGAGAGGAGAAGAGTTGACGGAGAAGATGGCGGTTGAGCTAGTTTCAAAGTTTACACCGTTTATACTCGGTAATACCGGTGTTGACACGAGCGTATTACTCGGCGTGAAAATGTCCACGCCGCGGCAACCCTAAGCGAGTCACGTGATTGGTATCCTCCGAAGGCCTTTCCAACACGGGTATCGGTATCTGAATAACTAGCTGTCCTGAGCGCTGACCCTCTCCGGCGTCCCCCCCTCTAACCCGGTCTCCCGTGTCTCCCCAGTGCCCCATCGAGTGGTTCCACTACGGCTGCGTGGGGCTGACGGAGGCCCCCAAGGGCAAGTGGTTCTGTCCCCAGTGCACCGCCGCCATGAAGCGCCGGGGCAGCCGGCACAAATAGAGCTCAGCCCAGGTCCTCATCGCCTCCACCCAGAAGCTGGGGACGGAGCGGGGGTGACGGAGCAGGGGGGGGGGTCACGGCCTCGGCGGTCCGGAGGGCGTCTCCACTCCCGCTCCCTGGCTGTGAAGCGCCGAGTGTAAAGAAACGTTCCTGTGCGCGTGTCGTCTGATTCCAGGACCCGGTCCAAACCAAGAGTTAGAGTATGTGTATGTGTCCCATGAGAAGAATGAGGGTGTAAAGTGTGTGTGTGTGTGTGTGTGTGTGTGTCACTAGTTGTTCTGCACTGATTGTGTGTGTGTGTATGTGTGTGTGTGTGTGTGTGTGTGTGTATGTGTTTTAGAAATATCAAGATGTACAATAAAAGGATCCAGATGTTTGGTACTACTGCTGTGTTGGTCTTTATTTCCCTCCTGTTACTGGTGTGTGTTGCTGGTGTGTCACTGGTCTGTTTGTCTGCTGACCTCCACCCTGCCTCCAGCTAGGTGCGTTTCCTGTTCTCGTTCCACAAATAACTCAGACTGTTTTAGTTGGACCTTGATGGGGGGGGTGGGGGGGGGGCGGTCTCTGGACCCCCTGACGAGGCCCAGTTGTCTCACGGCAGTAAAAGTCGCCAGGTCACTCCTCTGCTCCCTGATCGTGAGAAGAAAGGAAACCTTTTGGCCGCTGAAGGAGCAGAGATGGCGCCGGGAGGGAGGAAGGAAGTCTTTAGACTTTTCTTTTTTTCTGACTTTAAATGGAACCAGATGCGGTCCTACCGGGCTGGTCTCCATACTGCCTCTGCCTCAGGAATGAGGAGTTCGAGGAGCTGACGTCGGAGGTCCCTTGCAGAGAGCTCTCGGTTCTCGCGGAGAGTTTGCAACTTCTCAGTCTGCATCCGTGAGCGTCCTCAGTCAATTCCGATTTGTTCTACCGTCCTTGTTTTATTTGCTGGAAGTGCGAAGTATCACGGGACCGCGACGGACGCTTCAGATGTTTGAGAAGTTCGGTTTAGTTCGGAACCGCAGCAAGTGAAATGGAGTTCAACCCTCGGACCGCAGGAAGCTGGCTTCAGCGCCTCTGTGTTCTCACAGAACTTTAGACCCTGAGTCCGTAACCTTCTCAGGACTTCTCTTTGCTCCTCGTCCTGAGACCGGACCCGGACCCGTGATGCTGCTGTGTGCTCGGGTCTGGTCCCGTCTCTGGCCGCTCCGCCGCAGACCCTGCTCCCTTCCCCTCCTGCTGGTCCCGGCCGTCTGTCTCCTCTACCATCTGCTGGCGAGCGGCCGGAGCGGGTCTGGACCCGAACGGCCGGCCCCTGGTCCAACAGGACCCCCCGGGGTCTCGGGGTCCAGCCTGGACCGCCTGCTGGAGGAGGTCCAGAGGGACGGAGCAGGACCGCTCGTGGACTGGCTGGACAACCTTGAGAGAGGGAGACGGGTGAGACCTTCCTTCCTCCTCAAACTATTGTCAGGTAACTTCAGAACTGCGTCCTGTGGCTCCCTGTAGATCCACTGGGACCGAGGAACTCACGCAGCTGCCCCCCAGGTTATATAAATGCGGACAAGCAACGTGAAAACCCGATAAAAACGCAGATGTTGGTGGGTTAATTTAGCTCTGTTCCTCCAGCGGCTCCGTTAGAAGGTCCAGATGGGATATACATTATTATTTATATACATGTATTTCGGTGTAATCAGGCTGTGTGGTCACAATGCCCCGTTCGAAGCTCCAGATGGGATGTGTTGGGGTGCTACGGTGTTATTGGGCTGTGTGGTCACAGGGCTCCTCTCTCTGAGGGGGTGGGAGCCCCGTGTGTTGTTGTTGGAGGAGGGTCCTGGGTTCAGGTAGGGGGCAGACAGCTGAGGGACCTGAGAGACCCAGTGTCCAGCTCTGAGGGTCCCTTCACATGACCCGGTGTTTGGAGAAGGATAAGGAGCGGAGAAACCATGAGGGGCTGGAGGAGCCATGAGGAGCAGCTTGTTATTCTCGGCACGGGCGGAGGAGAAGTTTAGTCACGTGTCTGCGCCTTCGTGGCCAACGTTCAGTTCATTGATCTGGAAACCAAAACCTCCAAAACCCAAATAACCAGATCATCAAATATTATGAATGCGATTAATGATCATTTACCGGTTGTAATGTTTCACGTCTGTCTCTATTAGATACTCTAAAGGCGAGGCTACAGTGTTATTGCAGGCCAACAGCACAAAGTACAACACAATTTAAGTATATAAATATAAGCTTAATCATTTGCAAACAAAAAAAGAAATCTGGTACCGATTAAACGCTTGACTGATCAATGACTCACCGAATTTGAGAGGGGCAGCTTTCGTTGTGTAACCTGTTTTAACCAGGTTGTCTATACGGCTAATCTTCAAACAGCGCTCCAATCAGGTCTCTGAGAGAGCGATGCATGCTTGGTAACGCATCAATTACAACTCTTCTGCATAACAATTTATATCCTGGTGCAACCCAATTCAAAACAAACAGCTTCCATATGGGCTCTACTCGTTGTTGTTGGGACCGCCATGACGTATACACATGTGTCCTCATCAGCACCGTTCTTTAATCCTGACCCGGTCTCCTCCGCCCCCCCGCCCCCCCCTCCAGCAGCAGGTCCTGGGCTCCGGGCCGGTCCGAGCCGTGGTGGTGTTGGGTCAGAACTCGGAGTCGGACACCGAGGTGCAGCTATACCGCCGGGTGCTGGAGCAGACGGGCTACGACGTCAGCCTGGTGCGCTACGCCGACCGCAGCGTCGGACTCACTACCCAGCAGGGTGAGCAGGAGGAGCTCTATTTTACAACCCATCATCCTCAGTGTTGGCCCCCTCCTGGGGGCAGGGGGGGGGGGGGGGGGCAGTCGGAGGGCAGCTGCCTTGCTTATGGGCAGCAGGGCAGGAAGGGTGGAAAGGCCTTGAACACAGACCCTCCATCCGGACAGAACCTCCACCCCTCTCAGAACCCCCATCCCTCTCAGAACCTCCACCTCTTATAGAACCTCCTTCCTCTCAGAACCTCCACCCCTCTCAGAACCTCCACCTCTTAGAACCTCCCCCCCCCCCCCCCAGGGTACAGAGGCAGTAGTAGAGCCAGTATCTGTAGGTTCTAAAACCAAACCCGCCGTATATCTAAACATTGAGCGGCAATTCATCTTTGAAGCCTTTTTGGTCAATCATTTGTTTGAATTGTCTTTCGATCCCGACAGCAATCGACGAATCAAATGCTCTGACGAATAAAATAAAAACCTCATATCTGTTGCTGTCGCAGGCCTGTAATATTCCTGTCCGGCTGAAGTGATCGGACGGCACTAGCTGTCTGTCTCTCTGATTCCCCACCCCCTCGGCCAGCTGCCTGCTCTCTCCCGGTCTCATCCCACATGACCGCTATCTTCCACAACGCTAGGCAGACCTGCTGCCTAAGCTCCCCTCAGATGTTTTGGGGGAGGGGCTACAGAGTCAGGCTTAAAGGCATCGGTGGGAGTCCTGAATACCGAACGCCGATCCCTGAGCTGCTCTGAGCGATAAGAACGGGTTCCCCCGTGGACCGGTTCCCCCCCGTGGAAGTTCTACCTGTTCCTACCTGTTGGTCCCGTCCACCGTTCTGCAGACTGAATGTCCTGCGATGTCTGAGCTCATGACTCCTCCTCCTCCTCCGTCTGTCTCTCCTCCAGGAGCCTGTCTGTGGAGCGTCCTGGCCTGTCTGAGGAGCTCTGAGAAGAGCTGTCTGTGGAGCGTTCCCTTCGGCCGCCTGCAGCCGCACCAGATGGTGAGACCCGATCGGTTAGAGCACCTGAGGGTGAGACCTCATGATAGACCGTCGGAGACCACCTCAGGGGGGTGAGACCACCTTAGAGGGTGAGACACATCGTCCCCAGCCCTCGTAGCTTTGGACGACGCAGGCTTGTGTTGTAGTAGTATAGTTAGCTAGTGGTAGCGTAATAATACCATAGGCGACAAGTTAATGATTCAGAACATGTGTTTATGATCATACTACCTAACATGAATCCTCTTTATTGACGGTCTGCCGGCTCTCTGCCCCCCAGGTGAACCTGATCCCAGAGCTGTCGGATGCGTTCTCCGACGCGGGGGCCGGTCGCTGCCGGTTCTCCACGGACCCGCGACTCGCAGGTCGGTTCTCCGGGTCTGATGATGATCTGTTCACGTTCTTCAGACGCTAGACCAGGTTAAACCCTGAGACTCTGTCCCCGCCCCTGGACGCAGTAGTCATGGGAACAGAGCGGGGGAGAAGAGTTCAACTCTGTCATTAAGACAGATTCATCCGTTCATAACCTGTACTTTATTTATCTCTTTTTATAACACAAAAACAACTTCCTGTAATGTTACACCGGCTCTCTTTTTGGAGATCTCAGCGGGAAAGGAATAACTCAAACGTCAACATTTTTAACGAGTTTATATTTCTGGTTATTTCTTGTGCTGCTCAGGAGTTCAGTTACCCATGATGCCGTCTGCCTGCGGCTCCACAAAGACCGGCTCTCCTCCAGAGCCTACACCACTGTAGGTTCACGTCTACTCATCTATATCTGTGTACTATCGCCTCAGTAACGCTGTAGGATCATATAACATCTATCAATCTATATCTGTAACATCAGCACCGTGGGTTGAAGATCCCTCCCTGCCGATATGAGGGCCGCAGATTCACTCGACAGCTTTCATAAAAAAACTCAGAACTCACTTGTTCAGAGTTCACCTGGACTCTGCATAGCCTCCCCTCTTACCCAGCCACACCCACCACACCCTCAACTACCCCTCACCCCTCCACGCACTCAATGTATTTCGTATGTCCTGGCACTTAAAAATAGTACTTAGTATTGTGTAGCATCTTATCCTAGCTACTATCATTGTTGTATACAGGGAATGGGTTAAACTAGAGATTGTTAGTGCTTGGCACTTGGTTCTTTGAACATCCTTACTGTACCGACAGCGATATATTGTTGTTTTTCTTTCTTCTGACAAATGTGCTTATTGTAAGTCGCTTTGGATAAAGGCGTGTGCTAAACGCCCTGAATGTAGCGGTAAAGATGTTCCCCCTCTCAGGGTCTCTGGGCCTCCCTCAGCCCCGACCTCCACCGCTGCGTCTCCGGGCCTGCGGGCGGCGGTCCACGTCTACGTCCTGCTCACCTCGGCCGTCTCGCTCACGGCCTTCCTCCACGAGAGGTGCCTGGCCCGGGGGGACGGAGAGCTGTGGGCCCAGACCACCCAGGTGACTGGTCCGGTGGGAGCCCTGCTGTTAGGGTCTGAAACCCGGAACACAGCAGGCAACTCAACGCTGGGGTGGGGTGGTGGGGAGTCCAGACTCAATCTTGTCTTCCTCTCTCTGTCTCTGTCTCTCTGTCATTCTGTCTCTCTCTCTATCTGTGTGTCTCTCTCCCCCCCTCTCTCTCTCTCTCCCCCTCTCTCTCCCCCCCCTCTGTCTGTCTCTCTCTGTATTTCTCTGTCTCTGTCTCTGTCTCTCTCTCTGTCTCTCTCTCTCTCTCTCTCTCTCTGTCTCTCTTTCTCTGTCTCTGTCCCTCTCTCTCTCTCTCTCTCTCTCTCTCTCTCTCTCTCTCTCTCTCTCTCTCTCTCTCTCTCTCTCTCTCTCTCTCTGTCTCTCTTTCTCTCTCTCTCTCTCTCTCTCTCTCTCTCTCTCTCTCTCTCTCTCTCTCTCTCTCTCTCCCCTCTCTCTGTCTCTCTCCCCCCACTCTCTCTCTCCCCCCCCCCCCCCCCCCCCCTTCTCTCAGCTCAAGGAGTTCCTCAGCAGGCACGTGGGTCCGGTCCGGTCTGACGAGGCCCTGGTCCAGGTGAGGGCGGTGGTGGGTCAGGTGCTGCGGGCGGCGGTATGGGCGTCGCCGGACTCTGACCACTCCAGCAGGTCATTAAACCAAACCTCTTCCTCACTGTTCTCCTCGCTGCAGCGTGACGTTGACCTCTGTTTTAATCTTTGCTGAACCCCACAGGTGCGTGCTGTGTTACCAGCTGCTGACCTTCACCCTCCACTTCACCGGCACCATCGTCCCTACGGTCGCCATGGTAACCACAATCTGCCGATGAGACACGTTGGATGATGGATTGGTTAAGTGATGGATGAGTTGAGTGATGGATGGATAGCTGATGTATAGATTCATCAATTCTTACTGAATTGATGAATCGTTTGGTCCACACACGTCATAGACAGCAGCAGACACCAGCGGGCTGTGAAGTGATGCCTTTATCTTGCTTTGCTTCATCTGACTAGAGGCCAAGAAAAAGTACACATTTTGTAAAGATTCATGAACTAAATATTACAATTATTGACTTACTGGTGAGTAGACTAATGCATACCTAATGAGTGTAGTGCTCGTCCACTAGAGGGCAGCATGTCCTCTGGGTCTGACGGCTCGTCCACTAGAGGGCAGCATGTCCTCTGGGTCTGACGGCTCGTCTCCTCACAGGTCAACAGAGACCTAAGCTTCACTGGCCTGCAGGATCCCTTCGACGGCCAAATCACCAGAGAGACAATACTGGAGGACACTCTGCACTTCCTGCTGCCAGTGATGCATGGACAGGTGCACATGGACACAAACACACACGCACGTACAGATCCACAACAAATGAAGAAATGCAGGCACACACACGCACGCATGCAGGCACGCACACACACACGCACCTACACACAGAAGCACGCAGACACGCACACACTCACTCACTAGATAGCCCTTTCTTTTTCAAACTTCCCTTTTGGATTCTGACGGATATTTGAAGGTGGGATATTTTAAAATGGTTGACAATGTCTGACTGACGGTGGCCTCCTGTGGTCTGCAGGCTGGAGGCTGTGAAGGAGGACCGGCCCGGTGTTTACCAGAGCCCCAACTCCTGCTGATGCTGCAGTTCCACAGACAGCTGAGAGGATCCGGACCGTTTGACCTGGTGAACTAAAGCCCTATTCACCAGCTTTGAGACCCACGATCTGAGAGAGAGTACATGTTGTTTTGTTCTTTTTTTTCTCACACGTGATCTGCCCGTCCTCATCTGATCCGACGGGTGACTGACACGAATTTAAGCCAGAAAATATCTGGGTTAATTCTCAAGATTCAAAGGTTTTTATTTGTCATACTCACACAGGATAGGCAGTTTAATGTTTGTGTGACATACTGTATTTTCAGTGCTTAAAAAATAATAAAATACAATAGAATAAAGCAAAATAAAATACAATATGATATAGACTAGACTGTCCTCCTCGCTGCTCTGTGTTTAAAACCCTAGAGGAGACAGAGGACAGGGTACGAGTTCCGTCATGTGATGCCAGAATACGCAGTGTTCTAAAAGGGAATCCTGGAAACATTGTAACATTGTCTCGACCCGACACTCTTCTGGAAACGGAGCAGAGAAAGGAGGTCAGGGTTGAGTTCCTGCTCACAAAAACAACCTGGAACAAAGAGACCAACACGAGGCAGGCTGGGACCTTGTGGACGTGTCATGGTCTGTCTGTTTCCTTGTCTTGCTTTGGTGTGTTTCCGGTTTTACTTTGGCATCTCTGTCTTGTTTCTCCCCATGTCCGGTCAGGTTTCCCTCCTGTGTGATTACTGCTCCCTCCCCTAATGTGTTTGGTATTTAAGCCCTTGTCTTTCCTTTGTTCCTTGTCGGATCATTGTAGTTTGTCGTTTGTGGTGAGTTGTGTCCTGGGTGTTACCTGTGTTCCGGGTGTTCCCTGTGTTACCCCGGGTGCTGTTTGCATGGGTGCTGATCACATGGTGCTGATCACATGGTGCTGATCACATGGTGCTGATCACATGGGGTGATGATCACATGGTTCTGATCAGATGGTCTGATCACATGGTCTGATTACATGGTCTGATTACATGGTGCTTGTCACATGGTGCTGATCACATGGGGTGATGATCACATGGTTCTGATCAGATGGTCTGATCACATGGTCTGATCACATGGTCTGATCACATGGTCTGATTACATGGTGCTTGTCACATGGTGCTGGTCCCATGGGGTGCTGATCTTGTGGGATGCTGATCACATGGGCATGTTAAGTGCTGATCATGTGGGAGTGTTCAGGTGCTGATCATGTGGGCGTGTTCAGGTGCTGATCACGTGGGCGTGTTCAGGTGCTGATCATGTGGGCGTGTTCAGGTGCTGATCATGTGGGAGTGTTCAGGTGCTGATCATGTGGGCGTGTTCAGGTGCTGATCATGTGGGCGTGTTCAGGTGCTGATCATGTGGGCGTGTTCAGGTGCTGATCATGTGGGCGTGTTCAGGTGCTGATCATGTGGGCGTGTTCAGGTGCTGATCATGTGGGCGTGTTCAGTGCTGATCATGTGGGCGTGTTCAGTGCTGATCATGTGGGCGTGTTCAGTGCTGATCATGTGGGAGTGTTCAGGTGCTGATCATGTGGGCGTGTTCAGGTGCTGATCATGTGGGCGTGTTCAGGTGCTGATCATGTGGGCGTGTTCAGGTGCTGATCATGTGGGAGTGTTCAGGTGCTGATCACGTGGGCGTGTTCAGGTGCTGATCATGTGGGCGTGTTCAGTGCTGATCACGTGGGCGTGTTCAGGTGCTGATCATGTGGGCGTGTTCAGTGCCGATCACGTGGGCGTGTTCAGGTGCTGATCATGTGGGCGTGTTCAGGTGCTGATCACGTGGGCGTGTTCAGGTGCTGATCATGTGGGCGTGTTCAGGTGCTGATCACGTGGGCGTGTTCAGGTGCTGATCACGTGGGCGTGTTCAGGTGCTGATCATGTGGGCGTGTTCAGGTGCTGATCACGTGGGCGTGTTCAGGTGCTGATCACGTGGGCGTGTTCAGGTGCTGATCATGTGGGCGTGTTCAGGTGTTCAGGTGCTGATCACGTGGGCGTGTTCAGGTGCTGATCATGTGGGCGTGTTCAGGTGCTGATCATGTGGGCGTGTTCAGGTGTTCAGGTGCTGATCATGTGGGCGTGTTCAGGTGTATCCGGGTGGTGTTCCAGAGGGGAGGCTTCTCCCCCACCAGCTCCGTCCGTCCGTCCGGGCGTCTACAGGTGGTGTGTCCCCCATCCAGACTCTGCTGCTCCACCTGGTCCAGTTCTACCATCTCCAAAGGAACCACGGGAACAGGCAAGAGGAGACCAATCACAACCACACACAACCACACACACAACCACACAAAACCACACACACAACCACACACAGCCACACACAGAGCCACACAGGACCACACAGTTCATATAAACCTGAGCCCAAATGAGGAGCTCTGGAGTCACACTCCTCGAGTCTGTTGTGGACGCTGGAGGTTTGACGTTCTAGCTCGACCCTCAATGTTGGACTAAATCTCAGCAGGAGTTGTGTGCGCTTTAAAAAACATGAATCACTTTAAGTTGTTACCGACCATGGAGACACTCATGTCCTCTCCTCCCTTCCTCCCTTACTGACCAGTGAGACGCTGATGTCCTCTCTGCCCTTCCTCTTACTGACCACTGAGACACTGATGTCCTCTCCTCCCTTCACAGCAGCAACCAGACGGAGTCTCTGAGCGACCTGCAGAGGAGCCAGGCCGACAGTCTCCCAGGGAGAGGTAACACCTCCCAAAGTATGCAGTTGAGAGGGAAAGTCCGTCCATAAGTCCAGCCGGACCGAGTCGTTCGTCTCCTGAGAAGAAGGCCTCATTCAAGGGATTCTTCCAAGAGTAGCCTCACTGTTCTCCACCTGCTCCGATCTGTAAATCTAACACCACATACCGACTCTGAGCGGCATGTGGCTCAGGAGTTAGCGCGGGTTGGCTGGTCACCGGAAGGTTGATAGTTCGATCCCCGGCTCCTCCTAGTAAGTGCCCTCCGTTCACCGTGACCCTCTCCTGTGTGGTGGTTCCTCTGCTCCTCCAGAGCTCTGCGGGGACTTCCAGCTCCGCCAGCTCTACACGGACCCCCCGCTGACCCTGAGCCCCCCCTTCAGCCCCCACCTGAGGGCCTACCGGGCCGAGGTCCCCTTCCACACCCTGGTGGTCCGCGTCCGGCCCCAGCCCGCCAGCGGAGCCTGCCGCGTCCACCTAGACCACCACGGAGGACCCGGGTGAGGCTCACCATGGACCCCCTTTCAGAAACCAAACCGTTGTCATTGTTTAAAATGAGACGTGAGGTTTTCCTGCATTCATGCGCAGTTCCCTGACACGCTTCGAGAATTTAACCTGCGTGTTCCTGCCTCTCCTCTTTTGATCTTGAAGTTCTCTCTGCTGTCTGTTCAAAAGAGATAGGAAGGGTCAAGTAGTTAGTTAGACCGTGAGTCAGGTGAAGAGGTCTGTCTGACGGACCTGACCTGAGCCCACTAAAATGCACCAATGTGGCGTGTAGCAACCAACATTGTTACATACATAATTATTTTTTTAATGTAAGGGTTATGGTTGTAACATATAGGATATATATATGTATACATATATAGTATATTAAAACACATAAACACATAATTTAACTATGACTGTTGCTGCGCTGTGATGCTGAGGGGCTCTGGGTGACCTCTCTGCCCCCCCCCCCCCCTCCCCTCAGGACAGCCCACTACCCCGTGGGACTAGGGGACAGCCGGGTCCAGATCCTGCTGGTGGACCAGGGGGCGGGGCCGGGGGCGGAGCCTGTCGTCATGACCACCTACACCCTGCATCTGTTCCGCGAGGGCCCCCCCAGCCTGCCCCTGTTCGGGAACCACGTCATGTGCGGCTTCATCCAGGTCCGTAGAGGGTGGAGAACGGGTGGTGTATGTCCTGGTAGAGGGTGTAGTTAGGTGGAGAACAGGTGGTGTATGTCCTGGTAGAGGGTGTAGTTAGGTGGAGACCAGGGGGTGTATGTCCTGGTAGAGGCTGTAGTTAGGTGGAGACCAGGGGGTGTATGTCCTTGTAGAGGGTGTAGTTAGGTGGAGAACAGGTGGTGTATGTCCTGGTAGCGGGTGTAGTTAGGTGGAGACCAGGTGGTGTATGTCCTTGTAGAGGGTGTAGTTAGGTGGAGACCAGGTGGTGTATGTCCTGGTAGAGGGTGTAGTTAGGTGGAGACCAGGTGGTGTATGTCCTGGTAGAGGGTGTAGTTAGGTGGAGACCAGGTGGTGTATGTCCTGGTAGAGGCTGTAGTTAGGTGGAGACCAGGTGGTGTATGTCCTGGTAGAGGGTGTAGTTAGGTGGAGACCAGGTGGTGTATGGTGTTATTAACCAGGGCTGGTTTACTGGTTTAAGACCCGTGGTGGAGAGGGTCTGTGAATCACTTTTCTCTCTGGGTCTCCCATCAGAACCAGTAGAACCATCATGACCATTAGATCAATCAGAACCATTAGAACCACTAGAACCTTCAGAACCATCGGAGCCTTTCCTCTGGCTGATCCAGGAGGTCCCAGTCAGACCGTCAGGCGTACTGGGCTGACTGGGTGGATCTCTCAGCCCAGACGTCAGGGTGGGTCTTCAGCACTGGGTGAAGGTGAAGTTGCTCTCTGTCGGTCTGGTCACATGGTCGTGCCGCCATGGCTCTTTCAGGGCGCGGTGGAGGGAAAGCGTCTCAGAAGATGAAAGCGGGCCCCCCCCCCACCCCCGACCCCCAGACCCCCGTTCCCCGCGGTGTTTGCCCCCGCCCCGCGTGCGCATGTACGGACAAGAAAATCCCTGTTATGTTGTCTTGTGGCACTTTGTCGCCAGCAGCGACGCCCGCATGGGGAATGTCTCGCTCGCCCACCAAGCCCCTGGGAGAGAGAGTATGTGTGTGTGTGTGTGTGTGTGTGTGCCAGCCACTCTTAGTGTGTGAGTCAGTGTGTGTGTGTTTCAGTGTGTATCAGAGTGTGTGTGTGTGTGTTTTGGTGTGTGTGTGTGCGTCTGGTGAGTTTGTGTTGGAGTAGATGTGTAAACGTGTAAATTGACATAGTGTGCTTGTGTGTGTGTCGGTGAGAATACTTCTCGTGTGTGTGTCGGGGTCCTGCGGGCCCTCAGTAGTCCGGGGGCCCCCTGGGATCCAAGGAGCTTCCTGCCGCTTCATCAGCCCGTTTACCTGACCTCTGACCTATGAACAATCCACAGGGAAACCTTCTCTTTTAAAGCGGTTGGTGTTTGAACTCGCGACTAAGCTGTCGTAGGCCTGGTTCTGTTCTATGTCGTAGGACTGGTTCCGTGCTGTGGGACTGGTTCTGTGTTATAGGACTGGCTCTGGTATGTTCGATGTTCTAGGACTGCGGTCTGGTTCTATGTTGTAGGACTGGTTCTGTGTTGTAGGAGTGGTTCTGTGCAGTAGGACTGGTTCTGATGTGTTCTGTGTTCTGTGTTCCAGGACTGCGGTCTTGTCCTGCAGCCAGAGAAGCCCTGCGGCCTGGAGCCGGTCTCTGGACCCCCAAGCCTCCGGACCGGAACTCCGGACCCTCCTAGACCCTGCACCTCTGGGGCCGAACCCGGTACATGCTAGTTAGCCTAGTTTGTCTGCCTGTGATAGTAAATCATATTACTGATGGTACATACAGTACACTGAAGAGGCACACACATGTTCACACTGAGATTGTGTGTGTGTGTGTGTGTGTGTGTGTGTGTGTGTGTGTGTGTGTGTGTGTGTGTGTGTGTGTGTGTGTGTGTGTGTGTGTGTGTGTGTGTGTGTGTGTGTGTGTGTGTGTGTGTGTGTGTTGTTGACAGGCCGTTGGGTCGTCCCTTGCCTCAGCTGTGCTGATAATCGAACCTGTGATTGGCGGGAGGTTGCCTGGCGACCGGATGACTGTTACCACCCCGTGGTCGGACCCCTGCATCTTCAGGCCTGTCTGTCTGGGAGTAAGGTGAGAAGGCCAGGGGGTCCGCACCCAGCATGGGGTCCGCACCCAGCATGGGGCGCCTAGCACCCAGCATGGGGGGGCCTAGCTCCCAGCAGCTGCATCGTTTAAAGTAATTTGTAAATTATTTTTTAAATTAATTTGTAAATTAATTTTTTAATTAATTTGTAAATGAATTTAAATAATAATTTTTAAATGAATTCTAAAAATAATTTGGAAATGAATTAAAAAAAATATTTGTAAATTTATTTTGAAAATAATTGTAAATGAATTTTAAAAATAATTTGTAAATTAGTTATAAAAATAATTTGTAAGTACATTTTTACATTAATTTTAAACAAGATATGTCCGGCCAAAACGCATTGTCTCTTGAAAACCTGAAAAGGGCAATTCTGTGGTGAAGAACTAGTTTCTTGAGAGATGCTACAGCATCTTTCTCAACACCGGCTAAGAATTTCTGCTGCCCGAAATATTGAGCAGCAGGAGACCTCCATGGGGGGAGTCAGGTGTCAACAAGCCCCTGGGATTGATGATGATGGTGGGACGGGGGATGGATGCTTCATGAAACTATGTCCATTAGAAGAACTACTGTGTATGTCTCTTGGTTGAGAACGCTAATAACACAAAAACCGGAGTACTTCTGGTTCCCTGATGTTGCCTCCTTGTCTCCTCATCTCCTTCCTCCTTCAGCTGCTGTTCATCGGGGACTCCACCAACCGAGGGATCATGTACTTCCTGATGGAGCGGGTAAACTCCACGCTGCAGGACTGGGAGAAGGCCCACAGAACGCTCCTCTTCGGTCACCTCAACCAGGGCCGCACCCACGTGGGTTACTCCTACTACCCCCAGTTCTGGCTGGAGGAGAGAGCCAGGCCCACCTTCCAGCACGCGCTGGAGCAGCTGCTGACCAGGTGAGGCTCCTTACACACATCTGGACACACCTGGACACACCTGGTGCAGCTGCTGTACAGGTGAGGCTCCTTACACACATCTGGACACACCTGGACACACCTGGAGCAGCTGCTGGCCAGGTGAGGCTCCTCACACACACGCCTTGAGCAACTGCTGGCCAGGTGAGGCTCCTCACACACATCTGGACACACCTAGACACACCTGGAGCAGCTGTTGGCCAGGTGAGGCTCCTCACACACCTGGAACAGCTGCTGGCCAGATGTTCATCAGACACACCTGGAGCAGCTGCTATCCAGGTGAGGCTGCTCAGACGCACCTGGGCACACCTAGATCAGCTGCTGTCCAGGTGAGGCTCCTCCCACACATCTGGACACAGCTGGATAAGCTGCCGGCCAGGTGTTAAGCAGACACATCTGGACACAGACAGACATCTGGTTTATTGGTTCAGATTATGCAGCCGCATTAATACCTGTATTATCAGGTGTTTACATGAAGAAGGGTTGAACATTTGTCGTTTTAAGGATGGGCAGGTAGCAGGTTCTGTTCTAAAGACTTTTAGAATTGCGACGTGTTGTTGCTCGGCAGTTCCAGAGTTGGAGCTTCGTGACGTTCTCCAAACCTCCTCCCTCAGGTCCCGGCCTCTCTCCAACTCCCAGCACACCACCCTGGTGGTGGGGGGCGTCCAGTGGCTCCGGACGCGCCACCTCCGGACCATTAAGGAGGTGCTAGAGAGGTGATTAAGGCGAGGACTAGGCGTTTCAAGTCACAGGGAGCATTTTGAGTCCACATTTTCACAGTAACTGCTACACTGCAATAGCAGCTAATATTTGAAGCAGGATCATCCATAGCCCTGCTACACTCTCCACTGCAGTGCAAAACTGTCCTCTGCTGTTGTCTCCGGGTTTGGTATTTCTTTAACCCCGTGTCCCTCCTGCCTCTCCTTGGCTGCTGACCAGAGGGTCTCTGGAGAACGTCACGGTGGTGATCAAGACGCTCGGCATCGGCTTCCATCTCCCTGCTCACGGCCTCCGGTCACTTAGCCAGGTACCTTTTGTCCAGCACTTCAAGACCTTCTGTGTGATAGATGCTTACCGACACCTGCTAACTTACGAGGGCTGTTGGACCACAGTAGTCTAACTCTGTAAGCCTTATTCAGTTAGCGGCCATCTTGGCTCCATCTTGGCTCCATCTTGGCTCAATCTTGGTTCCATCTTGGTTCCATCTTGGTTCCATCGTGGCTCCATCTTGGTTCCATCTTGGCTCCATCTTGGTTCCATCTTGGCTCCATCCTGGTTCCATCCTGGTTCCATTTTTGTTCCATCCTGATTCCATCCTGGCGGCCATCTAGGCT